>NC_138319.1:24575000-24837500 GCF_965601325.2 Salmo salar | reverse complement strand
CACACACACACACACACACACACACACACACTGTTAGCACACACACACACACACACACACACACACACTGTTAGCACACACACACACTGTTAGCACACACACACACACTGTTAGCACACACACACACTGTTAGCACACACACACACACTGTTAGCACACACACACACACACACACACTGTTAGCACACACACACACACACACACACACTGTTAGCACACACACACACAGTTAGCACACACACAGTTAGCACACACACACACAGTTAGCACACACACACACTGTTAGCACACACACACACACACACACACACACACACACACACACACACACACTGTTAGCACACACACACACACACACACACACACACACTGTTAGCACACACACACACACACACTGTTAGCACACACACACACAGTTAGCACACACACACACAGTTAGCACACACACACACTGTTCACACACACACACACACACACACACACACACACACACACACACTGTTCACACACACACTGTTCACACACACACACTGTTCGCGCAGACACACAGACACTGTTCACACAGACACACACACACACTGTTCACACAGACACACACACTGTTCACACAGACACACACACAGTTCACACACACACACACACACACACACTGTTTGCGCAGACACACACACACACACACACTGTTCGAGCAGACACACACACACTGTTCGAGCAGACACACACACACACACACACACACACACACACACACTGTTAGCACACACACACACTGTTAGCACACACACACACTGTTAGCACACACACACACACTGTTAGCACACACACACACACTGTTAGCACACACACACACACTGTTAGCACACACACACACACACCACTGTTAGCACACACACACACAGTTAGCACACACACACACACACACACACACACTGTTTGCGCAGACACACACACACACTGTTCGAGCAGACACACACACACACACACACACACTGTTAGCGCACAAACACACACTGTTTGCGCAGGCACACACACACTGTTAGCACACACACACACACACACACACACACACTGTTAGCACACACACACACACACACACTGTTAGCACACACACACACACACACTGTTAGCACACACACACACACACACTGTTAGCACACACACACACACACTGTTAGCACACACACACACACACACTGTTAGCACACACACACACACACACTGTTAGCACACACACACACACACACTGTTAGCACACACACACACACTGTTAGCACACACACACACACACACACCACTGTTAGCACACACACACACAGTTAGCACACACACACACACTGTTTGCGCAGACACACACACACACTGTTCGAGCAGACACACACACACTGTTCGAGCACACACACACACACACACTGTTCGAGCAGACACACACACACACACACACTGTTCACACACACACACACACACACACACATACACACTGTTCACACACACACTGTTCGCGCAGACACACAGACACTGTTCACACAGACACACACACTGTTCACACAGACACACACACAGTTCACACACACACACACACACACTGTTTGCGCAGACACACACACACACACACACACACACACACACACACTGTTCGAGCAGACACACACACTGTTCGAGCAGACACACACACACACACACACACACACACACACTGTTAGCACACACACACACACACACACACACTGTTTGCGCACACACACACACTGTTTGCGCAGGCACACACACACACTGTTTGCGCAGACACACACACACACACACTGTTAGCACACACACACACTGTTTGCGCAGACACACACACACACACACTGTTTGCGCAGACACACACACACACACACTGTTTGCGCAGGCACACACACACACTGTTAGCGCACACGCAGGCACACACACTGTTAGCGCACACACACACACACACTGTTAGCACACACACACACTGTTAGCACACACACACACACACACACTGTTAGCACACACACACACACACTGTTAGCACACACACACACTGTTAGCACACACACACACACTGTTCGAGCAGACACACACACACACACACACACACACACACTGTTCGAGCAGACACACACACACACACACACACACACTGTTAGCACACACACACACACACACACATTGTTAGCACACACACACACACACACTGTTAGCACACACACACACACTGTTAGCACACACACACACTGTTAGCACACACACACACACACACTGTTAGCACACACACACACTGTTAGCACACACACACACACTGTTCGAGCAGACACACACACTGTTCGAGCAGACACACACACACACACACACACTGTTCGAGCAGACACACACACACACACACACACACACACACACTGTTAGCACACACACACACACACACACTGTTAGCACACACACACACACACACTGTTAGCACACACACACACACACACTGTTAGCACACACACACACACTGTTAGCACACACACACACACACACACTGTTAGCACACACACACACACTGTTCGAGCAGACACACACACACACTGTTCGAGCAGACACACACACACACACACACACACACACACACACACACACACACACACACACACAGTTAGCACACACACACACACACTGTTTGCGCAGGCACACACACACACTGTTTGCGCAGGCACACACACACACACACACACTGTTAGCACACACACACACACACTGTTAGCACACACACACACACACACTGTTAGCACACACACACACACACACACACTGTTAGCACACACACACACACTGTTAGCACACACACACACACTGTTAGCACACACACACACACACACACACTGTTAGCACACACACACACACACACTGTTAGCACACACACACACACTGTTAGCACACACACACACTGTTAGCACACACACACACACACACACCACTGTTAGCACACACACACACAGTTAGCACACACACACACACACACACACACTGTTAGCACACACACACACACACACACACACTGTTAGCACACACACACACAGTTAGCACACACACAGTTAGCACACACACACACAGTTAGCACACACACACACTGTTAGCACACACACACACACACACACTGTTAGCACACACACACACACTGTTAGCACACACACACACACACACACACACTGTTAGCACACACACACACACACACACAGTTAGCACACACACACACAGTTAGCACACACACACTGTTAGCACACACACACACACTGTTCACACACACACACACACACACACACACACACACACTGTTCACACACACACACTGTTCGCGCAGACACACAGACACTGTTCACACAGACACACACACACACTGTTCACACAGACACACACACTGTTCACACAGACACACACACAGTTCACACAGACACACACACAGTTCACACACACACACACACACACTGTTTGCGCAGACACACACACACACACACACTGTTCGAGCAGACACACACACTGTTCGAGCAGACACACACACACACACACACACACACTGTTAGCACACACACACACACACACTGTTTGCGCACACACACACACTGTTTGCGCAGACACACACACTGTTAGCACACACACACACTGTTTGCGCAGACACACACACACACACACTGTTTGCGCAGGCACACACACACACTGTTAGCGCACACGCAGGCACACACACACTGTTAGCGCACACACACACTGTTAGCGCACACACACACTGTTAGCACACACACACACACACACACACACACACACTGTTAGCACACACACACACTGTTAGCACACACACACACTGTTAGCACACACACACACACACACACACACACACACTGTTAGCACACACACACACACTGTTAGCACACACACACACACTGTTCGAGCAGACACACACACACACACACACACACTGTTCGAGCAGACACACACACACACACACACACACAGTTAGCACACACACACACACACACTGTTTGCGCAGGCACACACACACACTGTTTGCGCAGGCACACACACACACACACACACACACTGTTAGCACACACACACACACACTGTTAGCACACACACACACACACACACACACTGTTAGCACACACACACACACACTGTTAGCACACACACACACACTGTTAGCACACACACACACACTGTTAGCACACACACACACACACTGTTAGCACACACACACACACACTGTTAGCACACACACACACACACACACTGTTAGCACACACACACACACACACACTGTTAGCACACACACACACACACTGTTAGCACACACACACACACTGTTAGCACACACACACACACTGTTAGCACACACACACACACTGTTAGCACACACACACACACTGTTAGCACACACACACACACTGTTAGCACACACACACACACTGTTAGCACACACACACACAGTTAGCACACACACACACACACACACACTGTTTGCGCAGACACACACACACACTGTTCGAGCAGACACACACACACTGTTCCAGCAGACACACACACACACTGTTCGAGCAGACACACACACACACACACACACACTGTTAGCACACACACACACTGTTAGCGCACAAACACACACTGTTTGCGCAGGCACACACACACCTGTTAGCGCAGGCACACACACACACAGCACACACACACACACTGTTAGCACACACACACACACACTGTTAGCACACACACACACACACACACACTGTTAGCACACACACACACACACACTGTTAGCACACACACACACACACACACTGTTAGCACACACACACACACACACACTGTTAGCACACACACACACACACACACTGTTAGCACACACACACACACACACACACACTGTTAGCACACACACACACACACACTGTTAGCACACACACACACACACTGTTAGCACACACACACACACACACTGTTAGCACACACACACACACTGTTAGCACACACACACACACCACTGTTAGCACACACACACACAGTTAGCACACACACACACACTGTTTGCGCAGACACACACACACACTGTTCGAGCAGACACACACACACTGTTCGAGCACACACACACACACACACACTGTTCGAGCAGACACACACACACACACACACACTGTTAGCACACACACACACTGTTAGCGCACACACACACACTGTTTGCGCAGGCACACACACACACTGTTTGCGCAGGCACACACACACACTGTTTGCGCAGACACACACACACACACACACACTGTTAGCGCACACACACACACACTGTTAGCGCACACACACACACACTGTTAGCGCACACACACACACTGTTCGCGCACACACACACACACACACACACTGTTCGCGCACACACACACACACACACTGTTCGCGCAGACACACACTGTTCGCGCAGACACACACTGTTCGCGCAGACACACACTGTTCGCGCAGACACACACACACTGTTCGCGCAGACACACACACACACTGTTCGCGCAGACACACACACACTGTTCGCGCAGACACACACACACACTGTTCGCGCAGACACACACACACACTGTTCGCGCAGACACACACACACACTGTTCGCGCACACACACTGTTCGCGCACACACACCCACACACTGTTCGCGCAGACACACAGACTGTTCGAGCACACACTCTGTTCGCGCACACACACCCACACAGTTCGCGCAGACACACACACACACACACACTGTTCGCGCAGACACACACACTGTTCGAGCAGACACACACACACACACATACAATGTTCGAGCAAACCCACACACACACACACACACAATGTTCGAGCAGACACACACACACACACACAATGTTCAAGCAGACACCCACACACTGTTCGCGCAGACACACACACACATGTTCGAGCAGACCCACACACACACACACACTGTTCGCGCAGACACACACACACACACACAATGTTCGAGCAGACCCACACACACACAACGTTCGAGCAGACCCACACACACACACACTGTTCGCGCACACACACACACACACTGTTCGCGCAGACACACACTGTTCGCGCAGACACTCACACCTGTTCGCGCAGACACACACACACACTGTTCGCGCAGACACACACACACACTGTTCGCGCAGACACACACACACACTGTTCGCGCAGACACACACACACAGTTCGCGCAGACACACACACACACACACACTGTTCGCGCAGACACACACACTGTTCGAGCAGACACACACACACACACATACAATGTTCGAGCAAACCCACACCACACACAATGTTCGAGCAGACACACACACACACACACAATGTTCAAGCAGACACCCACACAATGTTCGAGCAGACCCACACACACACACACACTGTTCGCGCAGACACACACACACACAATGTTCGAGCAGACCCACACACACACACAATGTTCGAGCAGACCCACACACACACACACACTGTTCGAGCAGACCCACACACACACACACGTTCGAGCAGACCCACACACACACACACGTTCGAGCAGACCCACACACACACACAATGTTCGAGCAGACCCACACACACACACAATGTTCGAGCAGACCCACACACACACACAATGTTCGAGCAGACCCCACACACACACAATGTTTGAGCAGACCCACACACACACACACACATAATGTTTGAGCAGACCCACACACACACACACTGATGGTACGTCCAGGTTATGTATGGACTATCGAAAGGTAAATTGTGTCACAATGCCAGACTCGTTCCCGTTACCCAGACCAGACCAGACCGGACCAGACCGGACCAGACCGGACCAGACCAGACCAGACCGGACCAGACCAGACCGGACGACTGTATCGACACTGTTGGTGCTGCTACTTATGTAACAAAGTTACGCACTCCGTTCGCGCAGACACACACTGTTCGCGCAGACACACACTGTGTTCGCCCGGACACGCACACAGGCACACACTGTTCGATTCCTCTGTAGCCTCTTCCTCTCATCCTACTGCAGCTGATCATAATACAACACTATTACTTCTGTGTGGAACTTGACAGACAGCATACAGTAAACAGTTATTTCACCTGCATCCCTGCCTCAGGGGGCATGTTACATTAGTGAAGAGTTATGGTCTCAGGAGGGCTCACCTGTGGCATGAGAGGCCCCTATCATCCTCCCTCGGATCAGTCCTTCTCTCTTCTCGTTGCGGACCACCTTGACCTTGCCCTGGAGGTTGAGCTGGACATAGCTGTCCAGGTCTTCCTTTAGGTCCGCTGTGGTGGAGGGAAAGGACAGAAGCTTTCAGTTGAGATTCATTTATACAGGAAGATCCTATTGAGATCCAAGATCTCTGATTTTATTTACACACAGGCATTCGATAACGTCAGCACAATACAGCAGCCTGCGTTTGTTCACCAACTAGGTAATTGAAGCATGCAGACAGATGCACACTGCAGACAGATTGCACACTGCAGACAGATTGCACACAGATGCACACAGATGCACACAGATGCACACAGATGCACACTGCAGACAGATTGCACACTGCAGACAGATTGCACACTGCAGACAGATTGCACACTGCAGACAGATTGCACACTGTAGACAGATTGCACACTGCAGACAGATTGCACACTGCAGACAGATGCAGACAGATGCACACTGCAGACAGATTGCACACTGCAGACAGATTGCACACTGCAGACAGATTGCACACTGCAGACAGATGCAGACAGATGCACACTGCAGACAGATTGCACACTGCAGACAGATTGCACACTGCAGACAGATGCACACTGCAGACAGATGCACACTGCAGACAGATTGCACACTGCAGACAGATTGCACACTGCAGACAGATGCACACTGCAGACAGATTGCACACTGCAGACAGATTGCACACTGCAGACAGATGCAGACAGATTGCACACTGCAGACAGATTGCACACTGCAGACAGATTGCACACTGTAGACAGATTGCACACTGCAGACAGATTGCACACTGCAGACAGATTGCACACTGCAGACAGATGCAGACAGATGCACACTGCAGACAGATTGCACACTGCAGACAGATTGCACACTGTAGACAGATGCACACTGTAGACAGATTGCACACTGTAGACAGATTGCACACTGCAGACAGATTGCACACTGCAGACAGATGCAGACAGATGCACACTGCAGACAGATTGCACACTGTAGACAGATGCACACTGTAGACAGATGCACACTGTAGACAGATTGCACACTGTAGACAGATTGCACACTGTAGACAGATTGCACACTGCAGACAGATTGCACACTGCAGACAGATTGCACACTGCAGACAGATTGCACACTGCAGACAGATGCACACTGTAGACAGATGCACACTGTAGACAGATTGCACACTGCAGACAGATTGCACACTGTAGACAGATTGCACACTGCAGACAGATTGCACACTGTAGACAGATTGCACACTGCAGACAGATTGCACACTGCAGACAGATTGCACACTGTAGACAGATGCACACTGTAGACAGATTGCACACTGCAGACAGATTGCACACTGCAGACAGATTGCACACTGTAGACAGATTGCACACTGCAGACAGATTGCACACTGCAGACAGATTGCACACTGTAGACAGATGCACACTGTAGACAGATGCACACTGTAGACAGATTGCACACTGCAGACAGATTGCACACTGCAGACAGATTGCACACTGCAGACAGATTGCACACTGCAGACAGATTGCACACTGTAGACAGATTGCACACTGCAGACAGATTGCACACTGCAGACAGATTGCACACTGTAGACAGATGCACACTGTAGACAGATTGCACACTGCAGACAGATTGCACACTGCAGACAGATTGCACACTGTAGACAGATTGCACACTGTAGACAGATTGCACACTGCAGACAGATTGCACACTGCAGACAGATTGCACACTGTAGACAGATGCACACTGTAGACAGATGCACACTGTAGACAGATTGCACACTGCAGACAGATTGCACACTGCAGACAGATTGCACACTGCAGACAGATTGCACACTGCAGACAGATTGCACACTGTAGACAGATGCACATAGTCCACGACAGCATCCAATCATTTACTGGGTCTTGTTATAGTCTACCTGGCTCAGGCGAGCCTGAACAAAACCCAAGAGTTCACGTCCTAAATAGAAAAGAGCAGCTTGCCGAGTTCACTGCTGTCATCCACCAGTATAATCTCATGCAACAGGTAGGCTGGCGTGCGATCTAGGACGCTGTGCACGGTGCGCAGCAGGGCGGAGAACGCCTCGTTGAAGAAGCAGATCACTACGCTGGCCGTGGGGAGGGACAAAGGATAGATCCCATCTCGGCACCTGAGAGAGAGAGGGGGGGTGGGCGGGGCCACCAGCACATATTAGCCAACCCCTGGGTGTCACAACAGGGACCATAGACATTGCTTCATTGTATCTGTCCCATTGTGGGCAGCGCCATCGAGGCCAACCCCATTTTGAAGTAGTACATTTTCTTCTACTACTACTTCTAGGAGTTGGTAAACAAACTGAAAGGGTGCATATTGCCACCTAGAGTTTGTTGTTTGATCAGTTATAAAACCAAGGTTGGCAATTTACTGCCAGCTGCAGTTATGGAATGTTTCCTCACTAGTATAATTCATTGGCTGATCCCTCCTGGTGACATGTATGGAATTAAGTGATCCTTCCTTTTACCCATAGGAAGTTCCACCATGTTGCCTACTTCAAAATTGTGAAAATTCAATGGCGCTGCCCATGCTAAAACTGTCTTTTGGGCACTAGAGTCCTATCTAGGTATTTGACAGGGACAAACATAACTAGAATCAGTATTCACCATCTTTAGTAATGGCATGCATAAAACACTCATGCGGTTTCACTGTGCAGCTTGTAGTGAAACATTTGGATCTAGACGGTCACACCTACAGAGCTTTCCTCAACCTTGTGAAAGCCTTGCCCCTTGGAAACGTTAACCTGTTGGGTCTAGGGGGCAGCATTTGCACGTCTGGATAAAAAAAATGTACCCGATTTAATCTGGTTACTAATCCTACCCAGTAACTAGAATATGCATATACTTATTATATATGGATAGAAAACACTCTAAAGTTTCCAAAACTGTTTGAATGGTGTCTGTGAGTATAACAGAACTCATTTGGCAGGCAAAACCCTGAGACATTTTCTGACAGGAAGTGGATACCTGATGTGTTGTATTGAGTTTAAACCTATCCCATTGAAAAACACAGGGGTTTAGGAATATTTTGGCACTTCCTATTGCTTCCACTAGATGTCACCAGCCTTTACAAAGTGTTTTGAGTCTTCTGGAGGGAGATCTGACCTAACAAGAGCCATGGAACGATGATGTCCCATTAGACACCTGGCGCGCTACTTCATGTTGGGTACCCTCGTTCCAATACGTTATAAAAGGCTATGCATTCGTCCACCTTGAATATTATTCATGTTCTGGTTAAAAAAGGCCCTAATGATTTATGCTATACAACGTTTGACATGTTTGAACGAACGGAAATATATTTTTTCCCCTCGTTCATGACGAGAAGTCCGGCTGGCTTACATCATGTGCTAACGAGACGGAGATTTTTGGACATAAATGATGAGCTTTTTTGAACAAAACTACATTCGTTATGGACCTGTGATACCTGGAAGTGACATCTGATGAAGAGAATCAAAGGTAATGGATTATTTACATAGTATTTTCGATTTTAGATCTCCCCAACATGACGTCTAGTCTGTATCGCAACGCGTATTTTTCTGGGCACAGTGCTCAGATTATTGCAAAGTGTGATTTCCCAGTAAGGTTATTTTTAAATCTGGCAAGTTGATTGCGTTCAAAAGATGTAAATCTATAATTCTTTAAATGACAATATAATATTTTACCAATGTTTTCTAATTTTAATTATTTAATTTGTGACGCTGACTTGACTGCCGGTTATTGGAGGGAAACGATTTCCTCAACATCAATGCCATAGTAAAACGCTGTTTTTGTATATAAATATGAACTTGATAGAACTAAAAATGCATGCATTGTCTAACATAATGTCCTAGGAGTGTCATCTGATGGAGATTGTAAAAGGTTAGTGTATCATTTTAGCTGGTTTTATGGTTTTGGTGACCCTGTCTTTGACTTGACAAAACATTACACACAACTCTTGTAAATGTACTGTCCTAACATACTCTAAATTTATGCTTTCGCCGTAAAACCTTTTTGAAATCGTAAAACGTGGTTAGATTAAGGAGATGTTTATCTTTCAAATGGTGTAACATAGTTGTATTTTTGAAAAATTTGAATTTTGACATTTATTTGGATTCAAATTTGCCGCTCTTGAAATGCACCTGCTGTTGATGGAGTGCACCACGGGTGGCACGCTAGCGTCCCACCTAGCCCCAAGAGGTTAAGTTTTTACCCTTTGCTTCTGTAACATATTATGCCTTAACTACTCACCCTCTGCCATATCCTAACATGTCTGCTGAGTAAGCAGGATTTACAAACTCTCCTAAAACCACCTGATTGTACCAATGATTGTCAAGACTGACCAAGCCAATTCATTTTTGCATTTACAAGCAACTCATCTTAACACATAACATGTGGGAATACTCCAAGCTGCAGGTCTACTTGTTAGCCTCAGACCGGTGCTAAACCAAATCCTCTCTAGACAGATGCCTTTGCTTTTATTTGGATTTCGTAGGGGCAACAGGGCAGGCAGCGAGAGACTGACATGATTTCCCATTTAATCTTTGGCTACCGTTGCCCTTCATGATGGCTTGCAAAGTGCTGCGTCGGTGTCAGCTGTTCACGCTCTCGGAGTCAATAAACCCAAATGTACGCCACACGCTGTCGCCCTGTCACTCGCCTGTCGTCCCTGGTGTCGGGGAGGTCTCGGTGGAAGCCCAGTCGATTGCTGATGAGTACGTTGAAAGCGTGCTTGTGATAGCCCGTGTCTCGAACCTCCTGGTCTTGCTCATTAAAAATCATACCTGAAGAGGAAAAGACAGGATGGAGAGAAGAAAGAAAGAATGGTTGAAAATAGTACGGGCGCTTGTGTCAGTATGAGGATTTGGGGGGTGGTTAGGCTGGTCCACATTGCCATGGTAACACAAGCAGCCTTCATCCTGAGTGTGTGGTAATGGCTTTGCTTAGTAACTCTGTGCAACCATGGAAACAACTCACTCACCAGCCATCGGAAGGCCTCACTCCAATCCAACAACACTTCAAACATGCCTTTGTATTGCTGCAATGCATAATGTGTGTTTCTTGCGCCTGCGTCGGACAGTTAAAAAAAAAATAATAATAAATCACTCAATACCAACCAAACCTGCTCAACAATAATCCATAATGAATTATGGTTAGCTTGATTGTTCCTATGTTTCTCACTGTCCAGCTCCAAATGGGCATTGACGCATAAAGGCATCGTGGAATCGCCTAGGCTACACTCTGGAGCCGATCGTTTTCACATCACTCTGCCTGCCTGTTAAATGTTTCATTAGTTGACATGGGAGCAAGCCAACACGACAAGCATCCCTTGGGGACCAATGAATAATACAGACCGTCAAAATGTCCTAACCATTCGAATCTGTCATGAGTACGAGTGAGCTTGTGGAGCTTAAGCTCATCATTCTGGATGTGTGAAACTCTGAAGTTCACATGAGCTTTGTTAACAAACTGACAACCATTTATAAACTCCTATCATCAGAACATTCCTTCTCACGTACACCCCTCCTAAATTCTGTATATAGATGAGAGAGATCTTTCACCAATGGGGGTCGTTTTCAAGTTTCATGCTCTGAAGGGCTCACTTACCCATCTCCGGAGAGAGATCGGCCTTTTTGTTGCCTCTTGCTGCAGGGACTGCCTTGATGCCTTGCTCGTGGCCTCCTCCAGGGCTCCTGGTGAAGCGTGATTGGAAGCGTTTGGCCTGGGGCCCCTGGATGGGCACATTCCTGAAGGAGGGCCGGCCGCTGTCCTGGCTCAGGCTGAAGTAGAGGAAGAGCAGGACGGACCAGGTCACAGAGGTGAAGAGGCAACCGTAGCAGAAGTAGCGCAGTGTGACGCTGCCCATGGTAGCCCTAGCATTGTCGGCGGTCCATGATCAGGCCCCTGTTGAGGAAACCAGAGAGAGGTTAAAGATCTAGATCAGGGATGGGCAACATTGATGGAGGTGGGGGCCACAAAACAACGGAACGCATCGTGAGGGGCCGTACTGACTCCATTTTAGCGCCCCCCACCCCTTGACAGCGGAGAAGGGAGAAAAACGTTTGAAAGTAAATTTCCTGCAAATGTGCACTTTTTGCCATGCATGGTAGAGAAAATATGCACTTTACAGCAAAATTCATGCAATTTTTGGGGGGGGACATAAAGAAATACAAATTGAACAGATACATGCTTTTATCCCCCTATACTTATTGAACCACCTCCCTCTAACAAAAGCAGCATACATACAAAAATAAAATACTTTTACAATTGGAAATAATATATACATATACGTACACACACAAAAAAAAATACCACAACATACTATTCCTTCCTTCCCACACCCTCCCCTATCCCGTTGGTCAAAGTTCTTACTCCTATCAGTACATCCTGAGTGTATTTAATCGTTTCTAAGTGTAGAAAAGACATTAGATCATTCGACCAGGATGATGCAGTGGGAGGTTTGAAGGATTTCCAGTTAAGTAAGATCTGCCGGTGGGCTATAAGGGAGGCAAACACTACAACATCCGCTCTACTTTTAGAGAGACTATACAACAAAGATGGAACTCCAAACATAGCTATTAGAGGACAAGGCTCCAGGTCAAGATCTAGAATTTTAGAGCGAGTATGAAAAAAGGTTTACCAATAAAACAAAACAGCTTAGAACACATGGGTGTGGTCTGCCGGATGAATGAACATCCATCACGTGTCATTTGTTTCTGGGAGAAATTTAGAATGTTTTTCTTCGGTGTAGTGAATTCTGTGCAAGACTTTGAACTGAATGAAACTTAACCGGGCACATGAGGATGTGGAGTTAACCCTAAGAAGGGCCTCCTCCCACCCCAGTCCGTCTGGATTTTGTTTATTGGAGAGGGTTCAGAGGACAGCATAATGTCATATAATCTACAAATCAGACCTTGCCGACTCCACAGAAGGGACAAATTCTCCTCTAGCGACGTTTTGGGAGGTAGTTGAGGAAAGGTAGGAAAATTAGAGCGAACCAAGTTATGGGCTTGAAAATAGCAGAAAAGATTAGAATGAGCCAGATTAGATTTAGCTACGAGATCATTAAAATTGACAAACTTCCCATCTAAAAATACATATTTGAAACAAACCAAACCTCACTCACGCCACAAAACAAAAGCCTGGTCAAGTTTGGAGGGTAGAAATAGGTGGTTGTTACAGATAGGGCTTAGAAGAGAAGGGGCAGAAAGTAACATGTTGACGAAATTGTCTCCAGATCTTCAAAGTAGAGCACACAATGGGGTTTCCAGTATACTTTGAAGGACACAAGGACAGTGGGTCACAAGCTCGAGCAGAAAAGGGAGGATGATTGGCAGGAGTGCACCTCCAATGAGCACCAGTTGGTATCTGGAGCATTACACCAGACCATCTTTTGAATATTGGCCGTCCAATAGTAAAGCTGTACATTTGGAAGTGCCAAACCTCCATCATGTCTCGTCTTTGAAGTATTGCTCTACGTATCCTAGGTGATTTGCCTGTCCAGAAAAATGACTGATGAGCCTATCCAACTTGGTAAAAATGACTTTGGCAGAAAGATCGGAAGACATTGAAAAAAGGTATAGAAACCTAGGTAAAAGGTTCGTTTTAACAGATTGGATTCTGCCAGCTAATGAGGCAGACTATCCCGGTTAAAGTCCGCTTTAACTCGTGTGGATAGGCTTGCAAAGTTAGTTTTATGGAGGGTAGCCAGAGACCGTTATATCCACACCCAAATAGGAAAAACCAGAGGGCGACAGACGGAAAGACAGGGCTCCAAGGGGAATTTGCTTGGCAGCAGGGTTGATCGGAAAACATTCACTTTCTGAATGTTCAATTTGTAACCTGAGAATGATCCAAACGTGTTTAAAATATGCATTATGTTATCGACAGAGTTCACAGGGTTAGTGATATAATAGATCATCGGCATACAGCAACACTGTGCTCTTCACCAGCTCGGTGGATTCCAGTGATTTATGGTGATAATATTTTGAATGTTGGTGTGTACGCAAGCCGTAGGAGCAGAATAGAGCAGACATATTTCATAAAATGAAATTGGACCCAAAACAAAATCTTGAATAAATAATCCCACTCCACCAGAATTCTCCGCATCAAGAGAAACAACAATTTTGGGGTCTGGAGAGAGGAGCGTATAATGTTCAAAAACCGGCGTACATTGGAATACAGTTGTCACTCTTTGATGAAACCTGTTCGATGATCAGATATGACATCCTGAAGGCAGGGTTCCAACCGGCATGCTAGAACCTTAACTAATAGTTTAACATCAGCGTTCAAAAGTGAAATGGGCCGATATCCACCACATTCCGCCGGATCTTTATCTTTAAGTATAAGTGAGATGGAGGCTTGAGTTACCGTCGGGGGGAGAGAGCCCTGTGAACATATCTAATAGTAATGGGGCGAGATGATCTGAGAATGTTTTATAAAAATGGACAGGGAAGCCATCAGGGCCTGGGACCTTGACACTGCATTAACTTTAGACCCATTATCTCATCAAGATGCAGAGGGTTATCCAGAACTTTACTCATGTCCATATCAATAGATGGGATATCCACGTTATCTAAAAAGTTGTCCATAGCCGTATTATCTGACGGGGGTTCGGATTGGTAGAGGATACAATAAAATGACACAAAAGTTTAATTAATATTAGAGGGATCACTTGTAAGATTACGGGAGGAGTCATATACCTGAGAGATGAGATGATATGCTGACTGGCGTTTAAATTGGTGTGCCAAAAAGCAGCTGGTCTTGTCACCATATTCGTCGTACGTCCCCTTGGTTCGTTGCAATTCTACACATTTTGCCATAGGGTGGAGGCAAATGTTTGCCGTTTTTAATATGACAACTGATGATCAAATGTGCCTCACGCCAGTCGGTAATTCGACCATGCTTTCTACAAATTTACATAGCTGGTAGCTAGACTAATTTAGCTGACTTGGGCTAATTGAGTGACGGCTGATGCACAACCATATTTCAAAATAGAAAAGTAGATTACATAAGGTGCTAACTCTCAACAGTGTGTTGAGAACCAGACTTAGTTCCTAATATTTTTTTTTTTAAATAAATAAAATATATATATATATATATATATATATATATATATACACACACACACTGCTCAAAAAAATAAAGGGAACACTTAAACAACACAATGTTACTCCAAGTCAATCACACTTCTGTGAAATCAAACTGTCCACTTAGGAAGCAACACTGATTGACAATAAATTTCACATGCTGTTGTGCAAATGGAATAGACAACAGGTGGAAATTATAGGCAATTAGCAAGATACCCCCAATAAAGGAGTGGTTCTGCAGGTGCGGACCACAGACCACTTCTCAGTTCCTATGCTTCCTGGCTGATGTTTTGGTCACTTTTGAATGCTGGCGGTGCTTTCACTCTAGTGGTAGCATGAGACGGAGTCTACAACCCACACAAGTGGCTCAGGTAGTGCAGCTCATCCAGGATGGCACATCAATGCGAGCTGTGGCAAGAAGGTTTGCTGTGTCTGTCAGCGTAGTGTCCAGAGCATGGAGGCGCTACCAGGAGACAGGCCAGTACATCAGGAGATGTGGAGGAGGCCGTAGGAGGACAACAACCCAGCAGCAGGACCGCTACCTCTGCCTTTGTGCAAGGAGGAGCACTGCCAGAGCCCTGCAAAATGACCTCCAGCAGGCCACAAATGTGCATGTATCTGCTCAAACGGTCAGAAACAGACTCCATGAGGGTGGTATGAGGGCCCGACGTCCACAGGTGGGGGTTGTGCTTACAGCCCATCACCGTGCAGGACGTTTGGCATTTGCCAGAGAACACCAAGATTGGCAAATTCGCCACTGGCGCCCTGTGCTCTTCACAGATGAAAGCAGGTTCACACTGAGCACATGTGACAGACGTGACAGAGTCTGGAGACGCCGTGGAGAACGTTCTGCTGCCTGCAACATCCTCCAGCATGACCGGTTTGGCGGTGGGTCAGTCATGGTGTGGGGTGGCATTTCTTTGGGGGGCCGCACAGCCCTCCATGTGCTCGCCAGAGGTAGCCTGACTGCCATTAGGTCCCGAGATGAGATCCTCAGACCCCTTGTGAGACCATATGCTGGTGCGGTTGGCCCTGGGTTCCTCCTAATGCAAGACAATGCTAGACCTCATGTGGCTGGAGTGTGTCAGCAGTTCCTGCAAGAGGAAGGCATTGATGCTATGGACTGGCCCGCCCGTTTCCCAGACCTGAATCCAATTGAGCACATCTGGGACATCATGTCTCGCTCCATCCACCAACACCACGTTGCACCACAGACTGTCCAGGAGTTGGCGGATGCTTTAGTCCAGGTCTGGGAGGAGATCCCTCAGGAGACCCTCCGCCACCTCATCAGGAGCATGCCCAGGCGTTGTAGGGAGGTCATACAGGCACATGGAGGCCACACACACTACTGAGCCTCATTTTGACTTGTTTTAAGGACATTACATCAAAGTTGGATCAGCCTGTAGTGTGGTTTTCCACTTTAATTTTGAGTGTGACTCCAAATCCAGACCTCCATGGGTTGATAAATTGGATTTCCATTGATTATTTTTGTGTGATTTTGTTGTCAGCACATTCAACTATGTAAAGAAAAAAGTATTTAATAAGATTATTTCATATATATATATGCAGACCTACGGGGGGGGGGGGGTTCTGCTGTGCATATAAGCAGTTCTGCTATGCATCGAATGAGTTCTCTGAAACTTCAATGAACTCAGATCTGCTCAATAATTTCTATGAATAGCCTGAACTTTATAGACAAACGCATGAAAGAAATATCACGTCTTCTCTCAGGGGAAAAAAATTTATGAATTATCCAGATGAGGATTTTACTTCAACACACTTTGGAAACGCACAGCTATTTATAACCCACAAACATCCCGAATAATTTATGCATTACTCTTCCCCCCATCCCCGGCAGAAAAACAAGGAATTTCAGATATGTGCGTTTCAACCAGTCTGGTTGAAATGATGTGGGCTTTTGGCACTGCATTCAAATATATTTACAAATATTAAGAGTAACATTGAAAACAACAAAAGAACCAAGCCTGGGGGATTTGCGCAATCACAATTTGTCAGATGAGGACAGCAGGGTGGAAACAAGGTGAGTCCTCTGAAAAACAGACTAAGGCCTAAGCATGATTAATTGGTGACAAGATGCACACGGACGTCAGTGTTGTCTTGCTGTGGCACTTAGTGGCTCGTTAGTCAGACCAGCGAAAAGGAATAAACACAGCTGAAAATGGAAAGATGAGCAGAGAAATAAGACAGACAGACACAGAGTCATTAAGAAGAACAAATGGGACAGATGGAGCAAGCGCAAAGCCATAGGTAGATAAATATGGAAGCAGTAGCACTGCATGTGATGAAAGGATTAGACTATTAAATAATAGGCCTACATATTGCAGAGTAAGCTGTAAAGTTCCATATGAAAACAAATTTAGCTTTCTAGCACCTACAGACGGAAGGTTATGGAGTCTAAAGTAGGCCTGGGTCACGTGGCAAAATGGCATACATACAGTTGAAGTCGGAAGTTTAGATACACTTAGGTTGGAGTCATTAAAACTCGTTTTCAACCACTTCACAAATTTGTTGTTAACAAACTATAGTTTTGGCAAGTCGGTTAGGACATCTACTTTGTGTATGACAAGTAATTTTCCAACAATTGTTTACAGACAGATTATTTCACTGTATCACAATTCCAGTGGGTCAGAAGTTTACATACACTAAGTTGACTGTGCCTTTAGACAGCTTGGAAGATTCCAGAAAATTATGTCATGGCTTTAGAAGCTTCTGATAGGCTAATTGACATCATTTGAGTCAATTGGAGGTGTACCTGTGGATGCATTTCAAGGCCTTCCTTTAAACTCAGTTCCTCTTTGCTTGACATCATGGGAAAATCAAAAGAAATCAGCCAAGACCTCAGAAAAAACAATTGGAGACCTCCACAAGTCTGGTTCATCCTTGGGAGCAATTTCCAAACGCCTGAAGGTACCACGTTCATCTCTACAAACAATAGTACACAAGTATAAACACCATGGGACCACACAGCCGTCATACCGCTCAGGAAGGAGACGTGTTCTGACTCCTAGAGATTAACGTACTGTGGTGCGAAAAGTGCAAATCAATCCCAGAACAACAGCAAAGGACATTGTGAAGATGCTGGAGGAAACAGGTACAAAAGTATCTATATCCACAGTAAAACGAGTCCTATAGCGACAGAACCTGAAAGCCGGCTCAGCAAGGAAGAAGCCACTGCTCCAAAACCGGCATAAAAAAGCCAGACTACGGTTTGCAACTGCACATGGGGACAAACATCACACTTTTTGGAGAAATGTCCTCTGGTCGGATGAAACAAAAATAGAACTGTTTGGCCATAATGACCATTGTTATGTTGGGAGGAAAAAGGGGGAGGCTTGCAAGCCGAAGAACACCATCCCAACCGTGAAGCACGGTGGTGGCAGCATCATGTTGTGGGGGTGCTTTGCTGCAGGAGGGACTAGTGCACTTCACAAAATAGATGGCTTCATGAGGTAGGAAAATTATGTGGATATATTGAAGCAACATCTCAAGATATCAGTCAGGAAGTTAAAGCTTGGTCGCAAATGGGTCTTCCAAATGGACAATGACCCCAAGCATACTTCCAAAGTTGTGGCAAAATGGCTTAAGGACAACAAAGTCACGGTATTGGAGTGGCTATCACAAAGCCCTGACCTCAATCCTATAGAAAAGTTGAGGGCAGAACTGAAAAAATGTGTGCGAGCAAGGAGGTCTACAAACCTGACTCAGTTACACCAGCTCTGTCAGGAGGAATGGGCCAAAATTCACCCAACTTATTGTAGGAAGCTTGTGTAAGGCTACCCAAAACATTTGACCCAAGTTAAACAATTTAAAAGGTAATGCTACCAAATATTAATTGAGTGTATGTAAACTTCTGATCCACTGGGAATGTGATAAAAGAAATAAAAGCTGAAATAAATCATTCTCTCTTCTATTATCCTGACATTTCACATTCTTAAAATAAAGTGGTGATCCTAACTGACCAAAGACAGGGAATTTTTACTAGGATTAAATGTCAGAAATGGTGAAAAACTGAGTTTAAATGTATTTGGCTAAGGTGTATGTAAACTTCCAACTTTAACTGTATGCCAACTTTGATTAATTTTTTCTCAATTATGCTTTTAGATACAAAATGTCAACAATCCTTCCTCCAAGGGACTATATGGTTTACATTTTGGGAAATCAAACAAATTCTTATTTACAACGACAGCCTACCCCAGATGACGCTGGGCCAATTGTGCGCAAGTCCTATGGGACTCCCAGTCATGGCCGGATGTGGTACAGCCTGGATTCGAACCAGGGACTGTAGTGACACCTCTTGCACTGAGATGCAGTGCCTTAGGCCGCTGCATCCATGTGTGTGTGTGTTAACTATAACTGTACTGGAATGATTAAACATTTTTAAATATCGGTTACAGGTATTGTTTTTTTGGCAAGGAAAATATCGGATATTGGCCAAAAATGTCATATCAGTGCATCACTAGAAATTAGGCTTAATGAAGTGCACCAATGCACTAGTATTGCCTGCTAGACTAGTTTATATTTCTGTGGTCAGTAGTATAACAAAAAAGTTATAGCTGATGTCAAAATGTTGACAGCCGTTTATTTCCCAGAAAAAGAGAACGTTATAAGGACAAAGGTCTTTTGAATTTCACCAACAAGTTAACCATTAACCACCCACACACACACAAATGCACGAGAGAATAAACCCCAAAAAGTTAATATGAATAGTTAGGCCAATATTCATATACTAGGCTACCACAAAACTATTGTACTCAGCAAAACAAGTCTGTTAAACACAAATGATTGGCGTAAAGGTGAAACCAAATAGGCCTAGTTCAACAGTAAAACCCTGAGCTTCTCTTGGTCTCAAGTGAGCTGACCTGAGGCTGGGGTGACCAGCTACTGATTGAACAAACCAGAGACGATTCAGGAAAGAATACTAGATCATTCTTTGCTAAACTAAGCAGTTGTATTTCAAAAGTATAAAAACAATGAACACGCGTCAGAATAAACCAGTTAGTAAGGCGATTTAGGCTATGACTTAGTTTCGCTAGACAACTATTTGACGGCTCGGGACTTTACGGTTCTATCTGCAAAAAGACGATTGAGATAACTGGCTTTAAAGTTTCGAACCCTCATTTGTTTGAATGGTGTCAGAAATACTTATCTAGTATCATTATGAATTTAACAACATGAATTGGGTTATTTAGAGTACAAGGCTATGTCAAAAAATACATTTTGACAAAAATGCAGATAGAACCGTTATAGTCCCAAAATACACACTCGTACTACTCACTGATACCCCGCGTTATTTCATGACAGCATGGATCCAATGACGTTGCAAAAAGATACAACAAAAATATGAGAGTAACTGGTGACCAGTCGTCCTGCTACATCATGATGCCAAGAGGGGAGGGACATCACACGCTATGGAGATGAGGTGCCATCTGACGTCAGATCCTGCTTCTACCGACCTATTTATGCCCATGGGTCTCTTTCAGATGTGACTGTTGCCTTGGCAGGGCTAGGAACTCAATCATTCTGTTCGTCCTTCTATAGGCTACTTTTTATGAGTTTATAGTCTAATGTGCCATCTAGGTAAACAATGTGTGGCATTTACTTCATCTAGCTTAATCCCGTTTAAAATAAAAATATGTAATCCTGAGATGACAAATGTAGGTCTACACTAGTACATTTCGATCTTCAGCCATGTAACATCTGCAATTTGCTGAAAAAAAAAGAGTATATTTCTAAGAGCCCACTCAGTTTCACACAGAGTACCAAAATGACATCGCCACGCCACCACAAATGAATCAGAGGGCCCAAGCCGGGCAGGGAGGGGACTATGAAAGGGAACGTTTGAGGATTTGAGATCTCTGAGACACGGTTAGGAGAGAAGCAGCCTGGCTCCAGTTCCTAACCCCCTGCCCTGCCATTGAGCCCAGCAACACGAGAAATTCAATAAGTCATCAACAATTAAAACACCAGTGGGGGAAGAAGGCCTTACCCAGGGAAGCCTGTCAACCTGCCTCATTATCTAATAGTGACTCTTGAAGGGCCATCTAGGTTATGTGCCTGGTAACATTTAATGTCTAAATCCAGTTGTCCTATAATCCTATATGGATTAACAGATTCTGCATCAACACAATACATTTTGACTGTTCATTGACGTTATTATAACATCTCTTCTCTGATTGTCTGTCAGCGTGCACTCCAGGAATTGGTCTTCGTACTGTACCTTGCATAGAGCATCATCTCCCATATTCTCATGTTTTTGACTCAATGTCAAACCACCCCATGCTTTTATAAACAAGGCAATAGACAGTATTTTTGCCCTTGAGCTCTGACAGCTGGTCAAATAACAGGACTATCAACTGTGGCTAGCGCTCTCCCATTAGGTTGACTACAGTATGTCTGTGGATCAGGGCTCCAGACTGTCCCATTAGGTTGACTACAGTATGTCTGTGGATCAGGGCTCCAGACTGTCCCATTAGGTTGACTACAGTATGTCTGTGGATCAGGGCTCCAGACTGTCCCATTAGGTTGACTACAGTATGTCTGTGGATCAGGGCTCCAGACTGTCCCATTAGGTTGACTACAGTATGTCTGTGGATCAGGGCTCCAGACTGTCCCATTAGGTTGACTACAGTATGTCTGTGGATCAGGGCTCCAGACTGTCCCATTAGGTTGACTACAGTATGTCTGTGGATCAGGGCTCCAGACTGTCCCATTAGGTTGACTACAGTATGTCTGTGGATCAGGGCTCCAGACTGTCCCATTAGGTTGACTACAGTATGTCTGTGGATCAGGGCTCCAGACTGTCCCATTAGGTTGACTACAGTATGTCTGTGGATCAGGGCTCCAGACTGTCCCATTAGGTTGACTACAGTATGTCTGTGGATCAGGGCTCCAGACTGTCCCATTAGGTTGACTACAGTATGTCTGTGGATCAGGGCTCCAGACTGTCCCATTAGGTTGACTACAGTATGTCTGTGGATCAGGGCTCCAGACTGTCCCATTAGGTTGACTACAGTATGTCTGTGGATCAGGGCTCCAGACTGTCCCATTAGGTTGACTACAGTATGTCTGTGGATCAGGGCTCCAGACTGTCCCATTAGGTTGACTACAGTATGTCTGTGGATCAGGGCTCCAGACTGTCCCATTAGGTTGACTACAGTATGTCTGTGGATCAGGGCTCCAGACTGTCCCTGATCCACGGCTGAAGAAGGGGCCAGCGCAAAACAGCTGCTAACTGTAGCCTAAACGTTAATGAGCGTTAGGCCTAGGCTACGTGTGCTAATGCTACTTCAGGACAGTAATTGAGGCCTGAATGCTCAATGCTTGTCACAAATTAGGCAAGTTGCTCTCTTGACACTTTCTAATTTGGAAAAGGCTTAGATAGTGTGTGAAAGAAGTGGAAAGGACATTAACTTTAAAAAATGACTGGCTGAATTTATTAACAAAATCAATATCCATTTCAGAAGAGTGCGAGCGTTTCACACGAAGGAGAAGTTGAGTGCTTTTTGAGGCCAGAGTTTCTCAATTTGAGAAGAAGGGGACTGTAAATTAAAGTTGGCACCGAGCTAAATGGGATTCATCAGATGTAGCCACAGTGGTCCAGAGGGACAAGGCTGTTTTAAATTGTACCACAGAAAAGAGAACAGAGCCTTGCTAATTCAGTTCCCTTCTGGTTTCAATTTAGAAAATGCAACGAGCAAGTTCAAATATACTTGCAGTCTGTCTCTCGCTCTCTCTAGCATAGTCCCGTCACACACACACCCCACACTTTTACATGAATAACAACTTTCTTCCAAAATGCTGAACTGGCCCCATTACAAAGATTAAAGGCTAGAAAAGGAAAGAAAACACCAGTGTGGTCTATAATTAGCCACCTGGAGCCTTTCTCCAGCTGAAACAATAACTGAGGGGCTCATGCAGTTAGTATAATCTGAAGCTGCCATATTGCAGCAGTGATTTGGACTGTATGGCTGCCTGTCACACCCGAGTCAATACTTTGTAGAAGCACCTTTGGCAGCGATTACAGCTTCGAGTCGTCTGTATCAGCTTTGTACATCTGGATTTGGGGATTTTCTCCCTTGCAGACTTTTTTGTTGTTGTGTGTACGTGTGACTTAATTAAGCCTTGTTCACACTGCAGGCCTTAATGCTCAAATCAGTTTTGTTTTTCAAATCGGATGTGTGTGTGTGTGTTCAGCGAGCATTCATTTGCTGACATGGCTAGTTGACATAGTAACGATGGGTGTGTGTGCACAGTGTTCTAGGCTGATTGGTGTTGGTGCTTCCCATCACTCAGAAGTTATGTTGCAAGCTTAGGTGACAATGCCTGCTATGGACATTTCCCCAGTCATAAGATGATCCATCTTTTTGGCTAGCCACAGCAGTCATCTAGCTAGCTAGGTAGCCATTTAGCACATTCACTCATTTGTTTGTAAACAATTCACAGAGTAGCTAACAACAAGATTGAGGGCAAATAAAAACCCCTTCAAGGCAAATACATCAGATTTAACCATTCACACACACAAGTCCCATGGTCAGTAATCAGATTTGTATTTCAGCGGCTACATTCGGCCACATTTGGCTCCATGTGAACTACAATTCCGACACTGTGTTTTAACGTTTTGAAAAGTAAATCAGAATATGCCGAATAAGAAAAGATACACTTACTGTAGCAGTTTTGCACAGATCCACAAGATGTACGTGCCTTCAGCTGATGAACTACACTTCCTCCACAGCTATGCTTACACATAAGTGTTCAGAGCACGCTAGATAGATAATTAGCACAGGTGGCAGCCTATGTCTTCGGTCTGTCTTCCGTAAACAGGCGATGTAACATGGAGATATGGCATGGAGATGTGGTAACACTAACCCTATCCAAAAGGTGTGTAGTAATTTAAGCTTTTGCTTACTTCTCACTAATATGAAAGATAGTCTTTATGTTTCCAAGAATGTACCGCAAGCAATGCGTGTTAATGTTTAGAGCAAGCGTCGAGGCTCTTAACAAAACTCCCCCAGTCAGAAGATACCATTTCTACCAGCATGTCACCTGTGCAACTAGAGGTGAAAGAAACTGTAGATCACCTTTACGCCACAGACACATACAAAGCTCTCGCCCTCCATTTGACAAATCTGACCACAACTCGATCCTCCTGATTCCTGCTTACAAGCAAAAACTCAAAACAGGAAGTACCAGTGACACGCTCAATACAGAAGTGTTTTGATTCTACAGCTACAGGATTGTTTCGATAGCACAGATTGGAATAAGTCCCAGGATTCATCCGATGGCATTAGTCACCGGCTTCATTATTAAGTGAATCGACGTTGTCGTCCCCACAGTGACCGTACGTACATATCCTAACCAGAAGCCATGGATTACAGACAACATTCGCACTGAGCTAAAGAGCAAGACGGCTGCCACTTTCAAGGATCAGGATCAGGACACTAATCCGGATGTTTATAAGAAATAACGCTACGCCCTGCGACGAACCATCAAACAGACAAAGTGTCAATACAGGACTAAGATCGAATCTTACTACACTTTTTTTTTATTTTCTCTGACACCCATCGGATGTGGCAAGGCTTGCAAACTATCACGGATCACAAAGGGAAACCCAGCTGTGAGCTGCCCAGTGACACCAGCCTACCAGACGATGCTACTAAGCAACACCAAACCATGCTTGAGAGAAACAGCTGTTCCGGACGACTGTGTGATCACCCACGCCGTAGCCAATGTAGTAAGACATTTTATTTTCGAACTCTCCCTGACCCAGTCCGTAATACCTACATGTTTCAGGCAGACTACCACAGTCCCTCTGCCCAAGAACAGCAAGGTAACCAGTCTAAATGACTATCACCCCATAGCACTCACATCTGTAGCCATGAAATGCTTTGGCTGGTCAGTGCTCACACAACACCATCATCCCAGACACCCTGGACCCACTCTAATTCGCACACTGTCCCAACAGATCACGCAATCTCTATTGCCTCCACACAGCCCTTTCCTACCTGGACAAAAGGAACACCTATGTGAGAACACTGTTCATTGACTACATCTCAGCATTCAACTCCACTAGAAAGGTCTATTGAGTGCTGACGTCATTTCCTGTCACAACTTGTGGACTTGTTTACGTGCTGCTGTGCATTTTGTTGCTAGCATTACTTTGCGTTTTTTTTTTATTCAACTTATTCACCCCGGACGCTTTATCTGGACATGGTTCTACAGGACCTCCTCCATGCGAAGCTAAGTAGTAACATGAACATTATGCATTCTAATTGCAGTCGCTGTACTCATAATATACAGGAGAACGATCGCCTTATGGTGAGGATAGCCGTGCTGCAAGCCCAGCTTCAGAAGCAATCGTTAGACAAGGGTAATGTAAGTGTAGGAAAGGATGAAATACCGTCTGTGCCACAAATAAGTACAGATAGTAGTATAAATCCCCTCGCACAGTCCCCGCAGTCAAAAATGTTCTCATGGCTTCTGGAAGGAAATGCTCAACCGGTGTCGCTCATTCAGCCGACAAACTTTCAACCAGTTCTCCCCATTAAGCAATGAGTCGGAGTCAGAGGCCGAGCCTTCTCTGGTCTCTCCACCCGTTACGGGGTCTGAGATGCCGAAGCCTCCCACCATTAGCTCAAATTGAAAACCCTAGTCATTGGCGCCTCCATTACCTGCAGTATTAGACTTAAAGAATCATCCAGCGATCATACACTGTTTACCAGGGGGCAGGGCTACCGACCTTAATGCTAATCTGAAGATGGTGCTGGCTAAGGCCAAAACTGGCGAGTGTAGAGCATAGGGATATTGTTATCCACGTCGGCACCAACGACGTTAGGATGAAACAGTCAAGAGGTCACCAAGCGCAACATAGCCTCAGCGTGTAAATCAGCTAGAAAGATGTGTTGGCATCAAGTAATTGTCTCTGGCCCCCTCCCAGTTAGGGGGAGTGATGAGCTCTACAGCAGAGTCTCACAACTCAAAATCGCTGGTTGAAACCTTTCTGCCCCTTCCAAAGGATAGAATTTGTAGATAATTGGCCCTCTTTCTGGGACTCACCCACAAACAGGACCAAGACTGGCCTGCTGAGGAGTGAAGGACTCCATCCTAGCTGGAGGATTGCTCTCATCTATGAACATAGACAGGGCTCCAACTCCACAATGAGATCACCAGCCTGCCAGCTTAGTGGTGTCTGCCACTAGCACAGTCAGTGTAGTCAGCTCAGCTATCCCCATTGAGACCGTGTCTGCCTCGATCTAGGTTGGGCAAAACTAAACATGGCGGTGTTCGCCTTAGCAATCACTGGAATAAAGACCTCCTCCATTCCTGTCATTATTGAAAGAGATTGTGATACCTCACATCTCAAAATAGGGCTACTTAATGTTGGATCCATCACTTCCAAGGCAGTTATAGTCAATGAACTAATCAATGATCATAATCTTGACGTGATTGGCCTGACTGAAACATGGCTTAAGCCTGATGAATTTACTGTGTTAAATGGAGCCTCTCCTCCTGGTTATACTAGTGACCATATCCCCTGCGCATCCCGTAAAGGCGGAGGTGTTGCTAACATTTACGATACCAAATTTCAATTTACAAAAAAAAAAAAAGACTGCATTTTTGTCTTTTGAGCTTCTAGTCATGAAATCTATGCAGCCTACTCAATCACTTTTTATAGCTACTGTTTACAGGCCTCCTGGGCCGTATACAGCGTTCCTCACTGAGTTCCCTGAATTCCTATCGGACCTTGTAGTCATGGCAGATAATATTCACATTTTTGATGACTTTAACATTCACATGGAAAAGTCCACAGACCCACTCCAAAAGGCTTTTGGAGCCATCATCGACTCAGTGGGTTTTGTCCAACATGTCTCCGGACCCACTCACTGCCACAGTCATACTCTGGACCTAGTTTTGTCCCGTGGAATAAATATTGTGGCTCTTAATGTTTTTCCTCATAATCCTGGACTACCGGACCACCATTTTATTACGTTTGCAATCACAACAAATAATCTGCTCAGACCCCAACCAAGGATCATCAAAAGCTGTGCTATAAATTCTCGAACTACCCAAAGATTCCTAGATGCCCTTCCATACTCCTTCCACCTACCCAAGGATGTCAGAGGACAACAGCAGCATACCACCCTGCATCCCACTACTGGCTTGCTTCTGAAGCTAAGCAGGGTTGGTCCTGGTCAGTCCCTGGATGGGAGACCAGATGCTGCTGGAAGTGGTGTTGGAGGGCCAGTAGGAGGCACTGTTTCCTCTGGTCTAAAATAAAAAATATCCCAATGCCCCAGGACAGTGATTGGGGACATTGCCCTGTGTAGGGTGCTGTCTTTCGGATGTGAAATGGGTGTCCTGACTCTCTGAGGTCATTGAAGATCCCATGTCACTTATGGTAAGAGTAGGGGTGTTAACCCTAGGTGACCTGGTTAAATTCCCAATCTGGCCCTCAAACCATCATGGTCACCTAATAATCCCCAGTTTCCAATTAGCCCATTCATCCCTGTAACTATTCCCCAGGTTGTTGCTGCAAATGAGAATGTGTTCTCAGTCAACTTACCTGGTAAAATAACAGATTAAAACAATTGGTTAACCACCTAACTGAGGAACTTAAATTAACCTTGCATAATACCCTAGATGCAGTCACACCCTGTGTGCTGCTCGATCATCCTATTTTTTCAACTTAATTGAGGAGAATAAGAACAATCCTACATTTATTTTTGATACTGTCGCAAAGCTAACTAAAAAGCAGCATTCCCCAAGAGAGGATGGCTTTCACTTCAGCAGTGCTAAATTCATGAACTTCTTTGACGAAAAGATCATGATCATTAGAAAGCACATTACGGACTCCTCTTTAAATCTGCGTATTTCTTCAAAGCTCAATTGTCCTGAGTCTACACAACTCTGCCAGGACGTAGGATCAAGAGAGACACAAGTGTTTTATAATATATCTCGACACATTGATGAAAATTGTCATGGCCTCTAAACCTTCAAGCTGCATACTACATTTACATTTACATTTAAGTCATTTAGCAGAAGCTCTTATCCAGAGCAACTTACAAATTGGTACATTCACCTTATAATATCCAGTGGAACAACCACTTTACAATAGTGCATCTAAATCTTTTAAGGGGGGGGTTAGAAGGATTACTTTATCCTATCCCAGGTATTCCTTGAAGAAGTGGGGTTTCAGGTGTCTCCGGAAGGTGGTGATTGACTCCGCTGTCCTGGCGTCGTGAGGGAGCTTGTTCCACCATTGGGGTGCCAGAGCAGCGAACAGTTTTGACTGGGCTGAGCGGGAACTGTGCTTCCTCAGAGGTAGGGAGGCGAGCAGGCCAGAGGTGGATGAACGGAGTGCCCTTGTTTGGGTGTAGGGCCTGATCAGAGCCTGAAGGTATGGAGGTGCCGTTCCCCTCACAGCTCCGTAGGCAAGCACCATGGTCTTGTAGCGGATGCGAGCTTCGACTGGAAGCCAGTGGAGAGAGCGGAGGAGCGGGGTGACGTGAGAGAACTTGGGAAGGTTGAACACCAGACGGGCTGCGGCGTTCTGGATGAGTTGTAGGGGTTTAATGGCACAGGCAGGGAGCCCAGCCAACAGCGAGTTGCAATAATCCAGACGGGAGATGACAAGTGCCTGGATTAGGACCGCTGCCGCTTCCTGTGTGAGGCAGGGTCGTACTCTGCGAATGTTGTAGAGCATGAACCTACAGGATCGGGTCACCGCCTTGATACTGGACCCTATTCCAACTAAACTACTGAAAGAGTTGCTTCCTGTGCTTGGCCCTCCTATGTTGAACATAATAAATGGCTCCCTATCCACAGGATGTGTACCAAACTCACTAAAAGTGGCAGTAATAAAGCCTCTCTTGAAAAAGCCAAACCTTGACCCAGAATTATTTTTTTAAATAAATATATTTTTTTAAATAAATAAAATCGGCCTATATCGCATCTCCCATTCCTTTCAACAACAAAAAATGAAAAGCTGTTGCGCAGCAACTCACTGCCTTCCTGAAGACTAACAATGTATACGAAATGCTTCAGTCTGGTTTTAGACCCCATCATAGCACTGAGACTGCACTCGTAAAGGTGGAAAATTTCCTTTTAATGGAGTCAGAACAAGGCTCTGCATCGGTCCTCGTGCTCCTAGACCTTAGTACTGCTTGAGCGATTGGAAACCCAAGTTGGTCTACACATACAAGTTCTGGCCTGGTTTAGATCTTATCTGTCAGAAAGATATCAGTTTGTCTTTGTGGATGGTTTGTCCTCTGACAAATCAACTGTACATTGGTGTTCCTCAAGGTTCCATTTTAGGACCTCTATTGTTTTCACACATACATACATATATACGTATATGTATATACACATGTATATATATACACACATGTATATGTATATATTATATATACACACATGTATATGTATATATATATATATATACTACACACATGTATATGTATGTATATATGTATATATATATATATATATATATATATATGTATACACACACATGTATATATGTATATATATATATATATATATATATATATATATATATACATATATACATATATATATTTTTGACCTCTTGGTGATGTCATTCGGAAACATAATGTTAACTTTCACTGCTATGCGGACTAGAGGTCGATTAATTAGGCCCGATTTCAAGTTTTCATAACAAATCGGTAATCGGTATTTTTGGCCACCGATTTGCCGATTTATTTTTTTGTTTTATTTTTGTTTTATTTATTTATATATTATTTATTTTTTTACACATTTATTTAACTAGGCAAGTCAGATTAAGAACACATTCTTATTTTCAATGACGGCCTAGGAACGGGGGTTAACTGCCTTGTTCAGGGGGGATTTGGGGATTCGTTTTTGCAACCTTGGTCCAACGCTCTAACCACCTGCGTTACATTGCACTCCACGAGGAGACTGCGTGGCATTACTTGGGCTTGCTCCTGTTACGAGAGGGCAGCAAGAAGCCAAGGTAAGTTGCTAGCTAGCATTAAACTTATCTTATAAAAAACTATCAAACTACACATGGTTGATGATATTACTAGTTTATCTAACGTGTCCTGCGTTGCATATAATTGATGCGGTGCCTGTTAATTTATCATTGAATCATAGCCTACTTCGCCAAACGGGTGTTGATTTAACAAGCGCATTTGCAAAAAAAAGCACTGTCGTTGCACCAATGTACCTAACCAAAACATCAATGCCTTTCTTTAAAATCAATAAACAAGTATATATTTTTTTACCTGCATATTTAGTTAATATTGCCTGCTAACATGAAATTATGTCACATCTCTAGCGTTCATTGCACGCAGAGTCAGGGTATATGCAATAGTTTGGGCCGCCTGGCTTGTTGCGAACTAATTTGCCAGAATTTTCCGTAATTATGACATACCATTGAAGGTTGTGTAATGTAACAGGAATATTTAGACTTAGGGATGCCACCCGTTAGATAAAATACGAAACGGTTCCGTATTTCACTGAAAAAAAAAACAGTTTTGTTTTCGAGATGATAGTTTCTGGATTCGACCATATTAATGACCTAAGGCTCGTATTTCTGTGTGTTATTATATTATAATTAAGTCTATGATTTGATAGAGCAGTCTGACTGAGCGGTGGTTGGCACCAGCAGGCTCGTAAGCATTCATTCAAACAGCACTTTCATGCGTTTTGCCAGCAGCTCTTCGCTGTGCTTCAAGCATTGCGCTGTTTATGACTTCAACCCGGGTGGGTATAATTTGTGGAACTTTCCAACAGGAATCTGTTCCAAAAACTTCGTAAATAACAAGGTTGCCAAAAAAAAAACGCATACAAAGTTGTATAGCGGCAGAATAAGATACCGGGTAGGGAGAGGTCTATTTCATTGCGTTTTTCACTCATCACGTTTATTCCGAACAATGTCTGTCCTCACTCTGGTTGCCTATGGACAAACATTAAGAATAAGCTACGTGGTGAGTTGATGCCTATTCGGCAGCTAGTTAGCTAGGTTTCCCGTGTGGCTCAGTTGGTAGAGCATGGTGTTTGCAACGCCAGGGTTGTGGGTTCGATTCCCACGGGGGACCAGTACGGGGAAAAAAAGAAATTATGAAATGTATGCATTCACTACTGTAAGTCGCTCTGGATAAGAGCGTCTGCTAAATGACTAAAATGAAAACGTTTGTATGCGTTGCTACTTTGTATGCGTTGTTGGTTGGCAACCTTTTACTTTATGTTTTTTGGAACAGATTCCTGTTGGAACGTTCCACAAATTATACCCACCCCTTCAAGCCTATCAACTCCCAAGATGAGGCTGGTGTAACCAATGTGAAATGGCTAGCTAGTTAGCCGGGTGCGCGCTAATAGCGTTTCAAACGTCACTCGTTCTGAGATTTGGAGTAGTTGTTGCCCTTCCTCTGCATGGGTAATGCTGCTTCGAGGGTGGCTGTTGTCGATGTGTTCCTGGTTCGAGCTCAGGTAGGAGCGAGGAGAGAGACGGAAGCTATACTGTTACACTGGCAATACTAAAGTGCCTATAAGAACATCCAATAGTCAAAGGTATATGAAATACAAATCGTATAGAGAGAAATAATCCTATAATGACTACAACCTAAAACTTACTTGGGAATATTGAAGACTCATGTTAAAAGGAACCACCAGCTTTCATATGTTCTCATGTTCTGAGCAAGGAACTTAAACCTTAGCTTTTTTACATGGCACATATTGCACTTTTACCATCTTCTCCAACACATTGTTTTGCATTATTTAAACCAAATTGAACATGTTTCATAATTTTTTTGAGGCTAAATAGATTTTATTGATGTATTATATTAAGTAAAAATAAGTGTTCATTCAGTACTGTTGTAATTGTCATTATTACAAATAAATAAACAAAAGAAATTGGCCGATTAATCGGTATCGTTTTTTTTTGCTAAATGACTAAAATGAAAATGTTTGTATGCGTTGCTACTTTGTAGGCGTGGTTGGCAACCTTTTACTTTACGCTCTAACCACGGTATCGGTATTGAAAAATCATAATCGGTCAACCTCTAATGCGGACCATACACAGCTGTACATTTCGATGAAACATAGTGAAGCCCCGAAATTGCCCTCCCTGGAAGCCTGTGTTTCAGACATAAGGAAGTGGATGGCGGCAAATGTTTTAATTTTAAACTCGGACAAAACAGATGTGCTAGTTCTAGATCCCAAGAAACAAAGAGATCTTCTGTTGGATCTGACAATTAATCTTGATGGTTGTACAGTCGTGTCAAATAAAACTGTAAAGGACCTCTGCGTTACTCTGGACCCTGATCTCCCTTTTGATGAACATATCAAGACTGTTTCAAGGACAGCTTTTTTCCATCTACGTAACATTGGAAAAATCTGAAACGTTCTGTCCAAAAATTATGCAGAAAAATTAATCCATGCTTTTGTCACTTCTAGACTAGACTACTTCAATGCTCTACTTTCCAGCTTGACTAGAACCCCAAAAAATGGTATCATATTACTCCAGGCCGAGCCTCTCTACACTGGCTTCCTGTTAAGGCTAGGGCTGATTTCAAGTTTTTACTGCTAACCTACAAAGCATTACTTGGGCTTGCTCCTATCCATCATTCCGATTTGGTCCTGCCGTACATACCGACATGTACGCATCGGTCACAAGACACAGGCCTCTTTATTGTCCCTAGAATTTCTAAATCAAATCACATTTTATTTGTCACATACACATGGTTAGCAGATGTTAACTTCTCTAGGGCCGGCGGGACGAAATCGGCCCACCTACGCAACAGCCAGTGGAATCCTGTGGCGCGTTATTCAAATACCTTAGAAATGCTATTACTTCAATTTCTCAAACATATGACTATTTTACACCTTTTTAAAGACAAGACTCTCGTTAATCTAACCACACTGTCCGATTTCAAAAAGGCTTTACAACGAAAGCAAAACATTAGATTATGTCAGCATGCTCGTCACCCTTATTTACCCTTTCGGATAGTGTCTTGAACGCACAAACAAAACGCCGCCATTTGGATATAACTATGGATTATTTGGAACCAAACCAACATTTGTTACTGAAGTAGAAGTCCTGGGAGTGCATTCTGACTAATAGTAATTCTGAGTTTGGTGAGTACCACACTTGGTGGGTGTCAAAATAGCTAGCCTGTGATGGCCGGGCTATCTACTCAGAATATTGCAAAATGTGCTTTCACCGAAAAGCTATTTTAAAATTGGACATAGCGATTACATAAAGGAGTTCTGTATCTATATTTCTTAAAATAATTGTTATGTTTTTTGTGAACGTTTATCGTGAGTAATTTAGTAAATTCACCGGAAGTGTTCGGTGGGAATGCTAGTCACATGCTAGTCACATGCTAATGTAAAAAGCTGGTTTTTGATATAAATATGAACTTGATTGAACAAAACATGCATGTATTGTATAACATAATGTCCTAGGAGTGTCATCTGATGAAGATCATCAAAGGTTAGTGCTGCATTTAGCTGTGGATTTGGTTTTTGTGACATTATATGCTAGCTTGAAAAATGGGTGTCTGATTATTTCTGGCTGGGTACTCTGCTGACATAATCTAATGTTTTGCTTTCTTTGTAAAGCCTTTCTGAAATCGGACAGTGTGGTTAGATTAACGAGAGTCTTGTCTTTAAAATGGTGTAAAATAGTCATATGTTTGAGAAATTGAAGTAATAGCATTTCTAAGGTATTTGAATATCGCGCCACAGGATTCCACTGGCTGTTGAGTAGGTGGGACTGCTTGCCCATAGAGGTTAAAGGCCTAGTGTCATAGCTATTGAATGTCATGTTACTGCAGCATAAATATTGAAGAATGTATAGGGCTACTATTATGACATTGATGTTGTGTAAAACGAAGTGTTCAAAACCTATTGCTATCTTGTTTGAAATCATTAACCCTGAACTTCTGGTTGTGTAGCCTACCCTCTAAACTGCAGTAATGGTTCAGTCCAAGCTGGGCAGGGCTGTGTATGCATTTAGCTGGGCCCAGCTTGTTCTGAGGTTGTAGAGACTTTTGTATAAACGTTCTTTCTTTATTCTAATTAATTAAGCTTTCTTTAGTCATTCTCATATCCTGGGACCCTTCATTTTACATGTCTCATCATTATTTTTGTAACTCTTTTGGTTAATAAATCCACCACCTCTTTTGCATGGACCTCTGGCATTCCGCGTCCATCCTTCTCCATGCACCATCGTCTTTAAAAGGATAATCCAGTTCCATCTAACTTTAGACACAAACACATCCCTACTCGGTGGTGCTGCTACTGGCGTCCCCACAATTGGGTTAGATCACACGCAACCAGGGAAAGATTAACAGACTAGTGCCCATGCAATCTGGTTTATTTTTCTGCATAGTTTTGTATTATAATACATGGTTGTTTTTACTAAGCTTGATATCCTTAGTTTGAGGTCTAAAATATGAGCGTTTTAGTCATGAAGATCTGGTTTGTCAACCATCGGCATTGTGTTTCCACAGGCAGGTTCCATGCACCTCTGTGGCATTCTAGCCATAGAGGACGCTAGAAAATATTCGGTGTAGCTAACGTTCTAGCTAGAATGAATACGCTCTTATATTGACGTAGCTGTACACGCAGAAACTTTACTAACTTGTTATTATATGGTAGCTGAACATAATTCATAGATTCGTAAATGCACCCATCTGCAAGTAGTTAACGTTAACTAAAGTTGGCTATTGTGTAAGGTCAGCTAACAAGCTAGCTAGTTGGGTAACGTTATAGTTAGTTGCCAGGGATCAAGAGTACACTGACGTTACAGTAGCAGGCAAACTAGTTACAATCGCTATTGGCTGATAATATGCACAACAATTTAGTTATATCTATCTTTCGCTATAGCAAAACTGAGTGGCAAAGTTCTAGTTGCTAGCTAATGCAATACAAGACACGCTAGCAAGTTAGTTACTTTGCTTTAACTAACACACGAGTTGACATTTAATATTGGTCATTCATTGCAGTGATCATACCAAGCAATAAGCAAATAACGTCAGCTAGTTTTGCTGCCCGCTAGTTATTTAGCGCGAGCCCTGAAATCGCCTATGAGCGAGAACCGAGGCAACTCGAAGGAAGACTGTCATGCCAACATTTCTGAAATGAAAAGTGTAATGTAAACTTACGATGAACTTGCTTCATGGACATCCCAATGTGTCTATGCTGGTGTTGCAAATTCAGTTGGCTAGGTAAACAGACAGCGGCAAGACCCAAGTGATACCTCCCCACCGTCTGTCAGTACACAACACAACAAGCACCCTCGTGACACAAAATTACATACACCCCAATGATCCCATCCAAATCCTTTCCTAGCTGCTTAACCATTATTTTACTTCGGCTTACAACAACCAAATGCACCAAGTAAAATGGCTATAGCTAACGTTAGCTAGATACATTTTTAATGGACTACCTTGGAGTGCAGTCTCTCTTACATTGAGTGGGTCTGCGCAGTGGCAGTGATACTAGGAGTTGCTAAAACTGGATTACCCAATCAGATATGAGCAATTCACACAGTTCAGACCAATCGAAACTGGAACAAACCTGCAGTCAACTAGTGTGAACCATAGAGATTGATAGAGAATTCATCTTTGTGTCTGTGCCATTGTAGATATTTTTCCAGTACAGGGCACACTGACATTACGCAAAGATTAGGGCGACTCTTGGCGGCAGTGAGAAAGCCATCGCCATCTGCGCCCATTCAACAAAGATTTACGTTTTTATTACTTCCAAACAAAATAACCTTTTTAGGATCTCAAACACTTACAATGATGTTTTGTTTCTTGCTTGAACAGTCGTTAAGATTATATTTGGTTGTGATCTTTGCAAAATAACTATTTTGGATGCAGCAGTTGTTAGCTAGAATGCTAACGCTAATTGATATAGGTTGTAGTTAAAGCTAGCCAAAGAGCCATTTTACTGTGTCACATCCTGATCTGTTTCACCTGTCCTTGTGATTGTCTTCATCCCCCTCCAGTGCAACCCATCTTCCCCTGTGTATTTATACCTGTGTTCTCTGTTTGTCTGTTGCCAGTTTGTCTTGTTTGTCAAGTCAACCAGCGGTTTTGTTCTCAGCTCCTGCTGTTTCTAGTCTCTCCTTTTTCCACACCCTCCTGGTTTTGACCCTTGCCTGTCCTGACTCTGAGCCTGCCTGCCGACCTGTACCTTTGCCCCACCTCTGGATTGGAATATTAAACCATTGTCAATTCGACGCATCTGGGTCTTACCTTGTTTCCTGATATACTGGTAGAAGTTGAAGTGTTTAAGTATAATGCCATTGATTTGCGATGATGACACAAACATATTAAGCAGTACATTCGTATGAGCCTTAAAATCCTATTATAATCCAAAAGCAGTGTGAAATGCACTCATTTTAGCTGGCGTTCTATAAGAACTCCCACTTGTTCTGCCACCAACTTGCGCACATCGCCATAGTTTGTAAACAAAGGGGTCTATAGTGATCAGCTTTTCGCTAACAACACAAACATTTCCTTCGAGTCAAGTTCTCTACATAATGCTACAAAAGTGTCAATAACCTGTATTTATTCATGATATGTTAAAAATAATTGTCTAAACATTAACAATGATTCATATTTAAGTGACATTTGCATCACATTTGGGCTCCTGACTGGTGCAGTGGTCTAAGACACTGCAACTCAGTATAAGAGGTGTTACTGCAGTTCCTGGTTCAAATCCAGGCTGCATCACATCTGGCTGTGATTGGGAATCCCACAATTGGCACAGCCTTGTCTGTGTTTGACTGGGGTAGGCTGTCATTGTAAATAAGAATTTGTTCTTAACTGACTTGCCTGGTTAAAAAATGTTTTGGTTTTAAAACATGTTCCAAGGTCAAATAAACGCTCTCAATGCGAATCACTGTATTTTGAATCAATACATATTGGCTTATAGAGCAAAAACTATTCTAGATGTCGCAGTAAAAGTATTGTAGGGAATACTCATTAGAGCCTGTACACTCCATATATGGTGTCATTTCAAGGGGCACTGAATAATATGGAGTGTTGCTGGCATTTTACTCCACCCATTCCATTGGCCACAATGTAAATCCACTGCATCTGTTATACATATGGGCTTATTAGAGAAAAATATATTATTTTGTAAAAGTGGGGTGATTGATAGCACCCTCCAAGCTCCCTCCAAGCTCCCTCCAAGCTCCGTTATTTGTGCTGATGTTTCATTCTTAACTTTTTCTTTCAGTAATTGGAGTGACTTGATTTCATCAGAATCCAAAAAGTTATTTGTGCGTTTGTGCGGCAGTGTTATGTAATGATAATGCAAGTTGCTCCCTCTCTGGATCTCAACATTTCTATATAAATATATCCTTTTCTGAGTGACTGAAAATGTATGATGTCGAAAATTTACAACGCATTAAGGATTGGGCCCTTGAATCTTTCCTGCAAATAGGCCTACCCATGACAACTTTTTGAAATACTTACCACTTCTCTCCGAATGGACTTCTCCCATTCATCACGATTCAATGTTAACACCATTATTTGGAGTGGTATGCCTGAACCCTCCAAAATTTGCCTCATCTGAAGAAACACATTTGAGTATCCTCGCTTATTTCGACTTCAACCTCTCCAGTTACACACTGCTCATCTGATTCGGTTGTCATAGAGTTTACGATTTCCTCATCTGATAAACCTCTACCACAACATTTTGTCTCTAAGTGGTAGCATTCCTTCCCAATATCTTATTTGTCAGATTTGATTGTGCTGCACCACTGACATTTCCTCATACGAACTCTTGGCTACATCAGGATGAAAATCAGAAGCAGGATCTTTATCCTCAAATGTGTGTTTGTTTAACATATGTGGAAGTCTTCTTTGAGCAGTTGACATTCCCTCCTTTAAACTCTCCACAGGCAATAGGTTTGGAACCTGAGCTTCATTTACATTCTCTGTTTGTACCGTTTTGCTTCATTTCACCCTGTTGGTCACTAGCAATAGAATGTTTAAATGTGTCACAGTCATACAGGAATGACAGTCCATCATTGTTATTCTTAATAATCACCTGCTGATAATCGGTACACTCTTAGAAAAAAAGGTGCTATCTGGAACCTAAAAGGGTTCTTCGGCTGTCCCCATAGGATAACCCCTTGAGTAACCCTTTTCGGTTCCAGGTAGAAAGAACCCTATTGGGTTCCATGTAGAACCCTTTCCCCAGGGGGTTCTACATAGAACCCAAAATAGTTGTACCTGGAACCAAAAAGGTTTCTACCTGGAACCAAAAAGGGTCCTCCTATGGGGACAGCCAAAGAACCGTTTTGGAACCCTTTTTTCTAAGAGTGCATTTGGCCCTTCCATTAGCGCAAGGTATTTTATTTCACACTAGGGTAAGATAAAAAAAAAAGTGTTTAAGGTGTTTTGTTTCTTCAACTGATATTCAACACAAAAACAGTCAATTAATATAACATGCAGGATTACATTAAGGCATTACAAGAAAGACAGTGTAATAACCAGCAGGCTGTTCGACACAGCCCCCCCTGAAAAACGAAACATATTTGCTTAGTAGAACCCCAACTGAGTAATTTCCACCACAGTTTATTTCAGGACAGGTAGTAACGTTTTCTCTTTACCAGTATGTCGTCTTTCAATGGCTAAATTATGAAATCACATGAATATGCTTATGGGCCACATATTCAGACAGTGATAACATAACATTCTAAAAGGGTAGCTGTCCATAGCGCTGATATGTCTCACGGTTCAAATGTCAACATAAAGCTTCCTATGACCTACCTTTTTGTTCAAACTCACCTGTTTTGATTTCTAGAGACTACTGAGTAGACTGGATCGTTTTTCCTGGACAGTGCTATATTTGTACCATTTAGTGTCCATGCACCCCACTTTATGCTGTTTGACCACAGTAAAAGTCCAGCAACACTCCGTATTATTCAGAGCCCCATGAAATGGTACCATATATAGATTCCACAGACCCTACTGAGTCCTTCCCACCTTTCTTAAACATTACATTTCAAAATTGCATCTCCAAACAATAGCACCAGTTAATAAACAAGAATCATACAATCAAAATTATAATTTATTATTGAAAATGTTGATTGTATATTCTTTACCAGTAGGCTATTATTATGTTCCTGACATTAATTTACTTAAGCTCTTAGCATTTGTCAATGTGCTCCACCTTCTAATATTTGTTATCTTATATAAAGTAGTAATTCTCTTTAGTTTAGATTTTTCCCACATGCAGTTATAATATTTTTTCAACATAATTTTAACATTATGCACTATGTGAAGCTGCAAAAAATATTGATTTCGTATCATGCACCTAGCGTTTTACCGTGGACTTTTATTTTTAAGTCAAAATATGATAACGGAAGTCTTAATGTGGATAGGATCCAGCTAGTGTTGCTGTCATGACGCTAATATTATTATGTGACAGCATGGGCAGAACCATTGAGGCAATCCCATTTTCTTCTTCACGATTGGTTGATCCCTCCTGATGACCTGGTTGGACATGACTCCAACAGGGTCACCATAGGGATCAGCCAATGAAGTTGAGCCCTCCCGATGACCCGATTGTACATGACTCATGACTCAATGAAGTTAGAAGTCCCACCCAGTTGACTACATTAAAATGGTGGAAGTCCTCAATGGTGCTCCCAATGATAATGTGGCCTTTTGGCCACTAGAGGCCTCTATGATTCTCTATGGTGTGGACCACTGAGGTGAGGACAAGCAGTTTCCTTCTTCAGACCAAAAAAATTAAGGTGAGAGCGACCCCATTTGTACAATGTAAGAATTTTATAGAAAGACATAGCTTTGATAGGTTTTTAGAAATTCCTAGGGAAAGTGATAAAACTGATGAACTGATGAGTTTGCAGACTATTCACATCAGAGGAAAAGATGGGAGTTATGATTTCATGCCACTCCGATACAAAATAATTTTCATTGTAGGTTAGGAAAGCATTTTCGCTAACCCTAACCCTTTTTCTAACCTTAACCTGGGCCTCTTAACCTGCTATGTTAATTATCCTAACCTGCTGCGTAAGTTCTCCTAACCTGCTATGAAAGGCACTCTGGTATCAAGAAGTAAGTGGGGTGAAAAAAAGAGTGTTTCCCATTATGTAACCGGGTAGGAACCATGATTTGTAATTATGTTTTGCAGGGGACCTTAATTAGTGCTTTACATGGAAAAGGTATAAAAGCCAATGACTGTATATATTAAACATGTCTCCTGTTCAGCTGAAAGCTCTCTGTGTGTCTCTGTGTGTCTCTGTGTGTGTCTCTGTGTGTCTCTCTGTGTGTCTCTCTGTGTGTCTCTCTCTGTGTGTCTCTCTCTGTGTGTGTCTCTGTGTGTGTCTCTGTGTGTCTCTGTGTGTGTCTCTGTGTGTCTCTGTGTGTCTCTGTGTGTGTCTGTCTGTGCTTGCACATGCACTTGTATTACTATCTTCGTGGGTAACAAAATACCAAAAAGTCCCCACAAGGACAGTAAAACAAGGAATATTCTCCCTCATGGGGACATTTCCCAGATCCCCTGAGGAAAAATGTTATTTTAGGGTTAGGGAAAATAGGATTTTGGAAGGAAATACATTTTAGGTCCCCACAAGGATAGTAAAACGTACGTGTGTGTGTGTGTGTGTGTGTGTGTGTGTGTGTGTGTGTGTGTGTGTGTGTGTGTGTGTGTGTGTGTGTGTGTGTGTGTGTGTGTGTGTGTGTGTGTGTGTGTGTGTGTGTGTGTGTGTGTGTGTGTGTGTGTGTGTGTGTGGTGGCGGCGTTGTAGCGTGCCGGTCATGCTGGGGTGTGGTCGATGTGTGTTCAGAAGGCGATATGTCTTCAGAAGGCGATATGTCTTCAGAAGGTGATATTCGTTCAGGAGGTATGTTTTATTTGTATCAGTGTTTGTTGATTTTAAGGTTGACAAAATCCAAGTGTTTAATGCTTTGAAAGTTATTCCACTGCAATAATGTTTTCAGATGGTTGCTTATTATGTTGTGTTTGGAGAGGTGTTGATGGAGAGGTTTTGATGGAAAGGTTTTGATGGCTTTGGGGTCCAATAAGTTTATTGAGAGCACCTTCCCTAAAGGTAACGTCCCCAGCAAAAAAAGAAACGTCCCTTTTTCAGGACCCTGTCTTTCAAAGATAATTCGTAAAAATCTAAATAACTTCACAGATCTTCATTGTAAAGGGTTTAAACACTATTTCCCATGCTTGTTCAGGACTGACAGGACTGGCAAAAAGTGCTCTTCACTGATGAGTCACGGTTTTGTCTCACCAGGGGTGATGGTCGGATACGCGTTTATCGTCGAAGGAATGAGCATTACACCGAGGCCTGTACTCTGGAGCGGGATCAATTTGGAGGTGGAGGGTCTGTCATGGTCTGGGGCGGTGTGTCACAGCATCATCGGACTGAGCTTGTTGTTATTGCAGGCAATCTCAACGCTGTGCGTTACAGGGAAGACATCCTCCTTCCTAATGTGGTACCCTTCCTGCAGGCTCATCCTGACATGACCCTCCACCATGACAATGCCACCAGCCATACTGCTCGTTCTGTGCGTGATTTCCTGCAAGACAGGAATGTCAGTGTTTTGCCATGGCCAGCAAAGTGCCCTGATCTCAATCCCATTGAGCACGTCTGGGACCTGTTGGATCGGAGGGTGAGGGCTAGGGCCATTCCTCCCAGAAATGTCCGGGAACTTGCAGGTGCCTTGGTGGAAGAGTGGGGTAACATCTCACAGCAAGAACTTGCAAATCTGGTGCAGTCCATGAGTAGATGCAGCTGGTGGCCACACCAGATACTGACTGTTACTTTTGATTTTGACCCCCCCCCCCCCTTTGTTTAGGGACACATGATTCCATTTCTGTTAGTCACATGTCTGTGGAACTTGTTCAGTTTATGTCTCAGTTGTTGAATCTTGTTATGTTCATACAAATATTTACACATGTTAAGTTTGCTGAAAATAAACGCAGTTGTCAGTGAGAGGATGTTTTCTTTTCTGAGTTTATTTACTGTTTATTCCTAAGTGTGCAGTAGATAACTGTTTAAAATGTTCTTTCATTCAGAAATTGTCACTGTTTTTGGTAAGTTTTGAACTGGGCCAGTAACTAGGCCTAGTCTGTGAAAGCACTGTGTAGCACTTTAGAAAGTGATAGGGCCATCCAGTGAAAGTATTGTGAGATTTCTGTATTTGTACATGTCAATCAAGATTTTACTGTAGACATGCAAACTTAAACCTGAATTATATATGACATGATATTTGTGCATCTGTAAATTTCTCACATCATTATTTACGATACATTCAGGATTATCTGTAACCATGGTAGCATCCACAGTAATGTAAAAGTGTTTAGAAACATTCTATTCTTATTTACAATAAAAGTGACTCCAAAATTACACAATACATTATTTACCATTCATTTCTATTGGGCACAAAATAATCTGAAACACAACCAAAACAAACAGGACATTCAACAAATTTGTAGTCACAAGCTTGATGCAGTCATTGCGTGCTATGAATATGGGACCAAATACTTAACTTTTTACTACTTTAATACACATAAGTGAATTTGTCCCAATACTTTTGATCCCCTAAAATGGAGGGGGGGGGGGGGTGGGGCTATGTACAAGAAGTGCTGTAATGTCTATGGTTCATCTGATATGGATGATAATACCCTGAAATTAAAGCTGAGAGTCTGCACTTTAACCTCATAGTTCTGGAGTTCAGAGCCAAAACAACAATGTGTCACTGTCCCAATACTTTTGGCACTCAGTGTATATGATTGTAGCTCCACCTTGCCTCAGATGGGTTAGGTGGAATTTTCACCATGTTGCTTACACCTATCCAACCTGGGTGTAGGTAGAGACTAAGCTAGGCATTTTTCTGGACCGAGTCATAACAGGTATTGGAAAATGACTTCTAATTTGTATCTTCATGCAATCTTCAGGCTATAATATTGTGGAATGGCGGGGAAGCGAACCCAGGTTGATGGTGTGAAAGGCAAACACCCTACGCATCGCGCCAATTGTTATTGGGCTCATAGAGTGAGGATCCCTACACTGCTCACTCCAAACATTAAGCCACATCCCTGTGTGTCAACTATTCAGCCCCCTCACACATCCCGGGCCGTGCGTTCCATTGGCCAAATGGTCACCAACCCACTTCTGACACCAATGTAGCGAACCTGGGTTGCTGGTGTGAATGGCAAACATCATATGCATCATGCCAATAGGTTTAACCCACTTTGTGGGAATTGTAATGTGTCTCATATTTAGCTCGAATATTTTTAAGTTGCCTGTTATTAAATCACAAATCACTCTAGGTATAAATTCAACAATGGGTGGATCTCAATATTACATTTATTTTTATCCTTTCCTTCAACTAAACTGATCTGAAAACAGGTGAAAGCTAAATGAATTCCTGATAACTCATTCCTATTCATGAATTGAGTTTGAGTTTCGAACAGGCCTGTCCGACCAAACCAGTTAAGATGAGGAAGATGTGACAAGGAGAAGAAGCCACTTTCTACTGTTGATATGGGCCCCATGTATTCCAAATTGGATACCACGAAATTGGGGAGAAAAAGGGGTAAAAAAAATATATCAAGTGTAGTATTCCATTAAGACCACAAGGTGGCCAGATCGGAGAGACCTGGGACTTTGATTATGATGATGACTGCAGATCTTGAGAGTGAACTGTAGGGCCGCCATATGTTGGCCATTGTAGAAGGATTGTGAACAGAATCAGTCTAAAGCTTATTAGCTGGTGAATATGATGGTGTACGTCAAGAAAATAGAATACTTACACTTTTACTCAATTATAGGTCAGTCGCTTCCTCATGCTGCTGCCACAACGTAAACACAGCCATGTGACAATTCGGAGCTGCGCGCAAAGCTTGACGCACCCACTGGCACTGGTCCCACGATGAGCCCGAGCTGGTACAAGTGCCACTGGCCAACCAACGTGCATGCGTACTTGTCTCTCCACTCTGAAGCGTGAACCCATCAAATCCTTTCTGGGAACGTCCGTATTTGCATGATAATACGATCGTCCTTGTTTCAATTGTGGATTTACTCTTGCAGTTTGTTGTCGTTTGAAATATCAGCGCGTGTAATAAGCCACCCAGAAGGGAAGGTTTGGCTACATTTTATGCCAAGTGAATCGCATTCTGCGCGGTGTATTTTTTTGTCAGGTCTGGTATATCCGATCTCAAGCCGATAACTTTCATCAACACACGAGTTGAGTGGAGGAGCACATTAATGCCATAAGGACATCTGTCAGAATCCGAATAATGTTTTTGCAGTGATTGTTTTGGTATCGTTTACCACACTTCCACTGTTGCCAGTCTATCTAGCACGAGAGTAGCCAAAGTAACGCTTTTAAAAAACGATTGAATGAGTCCAGTTGTTTAGAGAATTCTAGAAAAATATGGGAAGCACGGCAAATGACTCCAAGAAGAGAGATGTGAAGAAGACACCTAGAAAGAAGAGGACGCTTCGATTGAACATGCCCGTAAGTTTTTTGCCTTCAGACATATTAATTGGGGCGAAATGATAGCCTATTTACTATTTATGTTCGCTCTGCTCTGAAGTTGGGCTTGTAGCCTACACGTGGGCGGGGTTGTGGTATGTGTTTCCTTCAGTGAAAGATACTGTTGCAACATTTTTTTGTTCTCCATAGTGTTTCTTTTGAATGTGTATACAATATATCCGCGGTAAAGAATGCCTGGCTCGGAATCTGTTGCATACGCCATGCAGAAAATAGAGTAACACAACACACATGCTTAGTTGTCTCCATATTTATGGGGTTAGCCCAATTGTTTGCGTTGAGATTCCTGTCTTCTTCATGCTGAGTGTAGGTTACATTTTATGAACCATATTCAATTTATGTTAAGTCCATGACAAGAAATTTACATTTTACAGCATGCACAAAGCCTTTGTTTCTTTTCAGAGACATTATAATAATATATTTTCAGGACCATTATAATAATAATATTAAATGTATAGCCATCGTGACATAACTCGGTAGTAGTATTTTCAGAGCTTCCTCTTCGGCTGTAGGGAGAGAGAATGTAACATCTGTATTCAGTTTGAGGTCATCGTGAGTCATTCCTTGTCAGTATGATATCAGCTAGACCAAAAGCACTGCACATATATCCTGTAATTACACGTTTACTGCTGATGTGACCGGTGACAATAGTTAGTAGAGATACTAGGGATCATGCCTCATGATGTGAATACTAATAGGCAATCGATATCATTACTCACATATTCATGTGCACACACAGACACATACATTTACTTATGTGGAGATGTATGCTGTCATTATTGTCAGTGATATTGCTGTTATGCAAAATCCCAGCCCTTGAGAAGAGGGATGACCTTCAAATCAGTGATGCTGATGTTAAGGCAAATTCACATCATGGAACATTCTGTGATTTAGGGCCCTTCCTCATGGATCTCCAAGCTCACAATGTGTTATAAAGGAAGTGGTCACAGACAGTTTATAACCAATGACCTGCTGGGCATCCATCTGCACTCCCTCAACAAGATGGTGTTTTATTTTTGGAGCAAAAGAGCAGAAGGACCTGATTCCAAATTGACAAGGCTCTACTCTTTCTGCCCTTGTGGCCTGCTTCTCTGTGATCTGAAATGGTTGTCCTTGTAGAACTACAGTGTAATTAATGTACAGTAGATCACTTCATCTCTACATTTTGTATACAAAGCTCTGCTGCACAAGCTTCCAACGTATCTCACTTCTCTATTAAAGTAGAAAAATACGGGCACCAAACCCGCTCACAGGGTTGGTTAACTCTTGAGGTCCTTCGTGTCTCTACCAACCTAAGGAAATCAGCCTTCAACTTGAACACGCCCCATGTTTAGAATAATTTACAAAACTCTTACATCTTGAACCCCTGGTGCCAATAGGTCAGTTTAGAACACGGATGAGGGATGAATTCACTGAGGTTTGCAAGTGTTGTGGGTGATTGTGGTGGTTTATTAGTGTTGTGGGTGATTGTGGTGGTTTATTAGTGTTGTGGGTGATTGTGGTGGTTTATTAGTGTTGTGGTTGATTGTGGTGGGTTATTAGTGTTGTGGTTGATTGTGGTGGTTTATTATTGTTGTGGTTGATTGTGGTGGTTTATTATTGTTGTGGTTGATTGTGGTGGGTTATTAGTGTTGTGGTTGATTGTGGTGGTTTATTAGTGTTGTGGTTGATTGTGGTGGTTTATTAGTGTTGTGGGTGATTGTGGTGGGTTATTATTGTTGTGGGTGATTGTGGTGGGTTATTATTGTTGTGGTTGATTGTGGTGGGTTATTAGTGTTATGGTTGATTGTGGTGGGTTATTATTGTTGTGGTTGATTGTGGTGGTTTATTAGTGTTATGGTTGATTGTGGTGGGTTATTAGTAGAGGTTGACCGATTAATCGGAATGGCCGATTAATTAGGGCCGATTTCAAGTTTTCATAACAATCGGTAATCGGTATTTTTGGACACCGATTTGCCGATTTTAAAAATGTATTTATTTATTTATTTTTACACCTTTTATTTAACTAGGCAAGTCAGTTAAGAACACATTCTTATTTTCAATGACGGCCTAGGAACAGTGGGTTAACTGCCCTGTTCAGGCGCAGAACGACAGATTTTTACCTTGTCAGCTCTGAGATTCAATCTTGCAACCTTACGGTTAACTAGTCCAACGCTCTAACCACCTGCTTTACATTGCACTCCACGAGGAGCCTGCCTGTTATGCGAATGCAGTAAGAAGCCAAGGTAAGTTGCTAGCTATCATTAAACTTATCTTATAAAAAACAATCAATCAATCAATCATAATCACTAGTTAACTACACATGGTTGATGATATTACTAGGTTATCTAGCCTGTCCTGCGTTGCATATAATCGATGCGGTGCGCATTCGCAAAAAAGGACTGTCATTGCTCCAACGTGTACCTAACCATAAACATCAATGTCTTTCTTAAAATCAATACACAAGTATATATTTTTAAACCTTCATATTTAGTTAATATTGCCTGCTAACATGAATTTCTTTTAACTAGGGAAAATGTGTCTTGCAACAGAGTCAGGGTATATGCAACATTTTGGGCCGCCTGGCTCGTTGCGAACTGTGTGAAGACTATTTCTTCCTAACAAAGACAGCCAACTTCGCCAAATGGGGGATGATTTAACAAAAGCGCATTTGCAAAAAAATCACAATCGTTGCACGACTGTACCTAACCATAAACATCAATGCCTTTCTTAAAATCAATACACAGAAGTATATATTTTTAAACCTGCATATTTAGCTAAAAGAAATCCAGGTTAGCAGGCAATATTAACCAGGTGAAATTGTGTCACTTCTCTTGCGTTCATTGCACGCAGAGTCAGGGTATATGCAACAGTTTGGGCCGCCTGGCTCGTTGCGAACCAATTTGCCAGAATTTTACGTAATTATGACATAACATTGAAGGTTGTGCAATGTAACAGGAATATTTAGACTTAGGGATGCCACCCGTTAGATAAAATATGGAACGGTTCCGTATTTCACTGAAAGAATAAACGTTTTGTTTTCGAGATGATAGTTTCCGGATTCTACCATATTAATGACCTAAGGCTTGTATTTCTGTGTGTTTATTATATTATAATTAAGTCTATGATTTGATATTTGATAGAGCAGTCTGACTGAGCGGTGGTAGGCACCAGCATGCTCGTAAGCATTCATTCAAACAGCACTTTCGTGCGTTTTGCCAGCAGCTCTTCGCAATGCTTCAAGCATTGCGCTGTTCAAGCATTGCGCTGTTCAACTCCCAAGATGAGGCTGGTGTAACCGATGTGAAATGACTAGCTAGTTAGCGGGGTGCGCGCAAATAGCGTTTCAAACGTCACTCGCTCTGAGACTTGGAGTAGTTGTTTCCCTTCCTCTACATGGGTAACGCTGCTTCGAGGGTGACTGTTGTCGATGTCTTCCTGGTTCGAGCCCAGGCAGGAGCGAGGAGAGGGACGGAAGCTATACTGTTACACTGGCAATACTAAAGTGCCTATAAGAACATCCAATAGTCAAAGGTATATGAAATACAAATCGTATAGAGAGAAATAGTCCTATAATTCCTATAATAACTACAACCTAAAACTTACTTGGGAATATTGAAGACTAATGTTAAAAGGAACCACCAGCTTTCATATGTTCTCATGTTCTGAGCAAGGAACTTAAACCTTAGCTTTTTTACATGGCACATATTGCACTTTTACTATCTTCTCCAACACATTGTTTTGCATTATTTAAACCAAATTGAACATGTTTCATAATTTTTTGGAGGCTAAATTGATTTTATTGATGTATTATATTAAGTTAAAATAAGTGTTCATTCAGTATTGTTGTAATTGTCATTATTACATTTTTTTTTTTAAGTAAAAAATTGGCCGATTAATCGGTATCGGGGGTTTTTGGTCCTCCAATAATCAGTATCGGTATTGGCGTTGAAAAATCATAATCAGTCGACCTCTAGTTATTAGTATTGTGGTGGGTTATTAGTGTTGTGGTTGATTGTGGTGGGTTATTAGTGTTGTGGTTGATTGTGGTGGGTTATTAGTGTTGTGGTTGATTGTGGTTTGTTATTAGTGTTGTGGTTGATTGTGGTGGGTTATTAGTGTTGTGGTTGATTGTGGTGGGTTATTAGTGTTGTGGTTGATTGTGGTTGGTTATTAGTGTTGTGGTTGATTGTGGTTGGTTATTAGTGTTGTGGTTGATTGTGGTGGGTTATTAGTGTTGTGGTTGATTGTGGTGGGTTATTAGTGTTGTGGTTGATTGTGGTGGGTTATTAGTGTTGTGGTTGATTGTGGTGGGTTATTAGTGTTGTGGTTGATTGTGGTGGGTTATTAGTGTTGTGGTTGATTGTGGTGGGTTATTAGTGTTGTGGTTGATTGTGGTGGGTTATTAGTGTTGTGGTTGATTGTGGTTGGTTATTAGTGTTGTGGTTGATTGTGGTGGGTTATTAGTGTTGTGGTTGATTGTGGTGGGTTATTTGTGTTATTGCTGTATCCTGCGGTACATTTCTTTTCTGTTTTATTGATTTATTGAATTATGTTTGAGAGTTGTTTGTTCTCAGTACACCATTGCAAATGAGACTATGGTCTCAATTGGGCTCCCCTGAATAAATAATAACTATAGTAATGGTGTACCAAGATCACTAGAGAGCTACTTAGATGGGGGGAAGAGGGCTTTATTGGATTAGGGAAGAGAGCTTGGCATTAATCCATATTCTTCAGCTCTTCTTCTTGTTAGGTTGTTTCTGGACAGGGCCTATATGTGCCCCAGATCACTGACCTTTTCCATACCCTTCAGACGAGTTCTACAGGTACTTGTGATGTTTTTACCTGATGTCCAAGGACTGTCACACCTGGTAGTGATACGGAAAAGTCATAGAATTCAGAATTCATTGGTCAGGAATATGATGCTCGATTATTATTGGTGATGACAATAGATGTTCCCACCATTTGAATCTATCTTATCTTCCTTTGTGCCACCATGCTATTTCTATGACATGCCAAGATAAAAGTACGAAAACAAATGCCCTACATTTGTGCAAACGGTAAGAAGCTTTTCCCTGTTCTCATAGACATGGGAAATGGTTTCCTTTTGTGTTTATCGTTGAATAACAACAAAAAAACTCAATTTGAATAGGTCTGCCTGCGTATCCCCTCTTCCATACGTGTAGGTCTACTTATAATGTCCAACTGGAGTGCAGTATGTTGACCAAACAAATGCAGTAGTGATGATTTTCAGAAGTTACACACTGATTTGTGTGATTCACTGTTACGTTAGATTGCCTCATATTGACTCGGATGCCGTTAAGCCTGCGTGACACAAAAGACAAGGTCACTCTTGGGTTTATGTCAGTTCTATAGTGTAGGCGTAAAGAATTCCCCTCTCTCTCTATCATGTGCAATGCTGGGCAATGGGTTTTATACGTGACACCAGACATGCTTAGGAGACAGTGGATCACCATACCTCCTTACAACTAGTGATAGTAATCTGATTTGTATTTTATCCATACAGCTATTTTTGAAATACCACTGGCACATACATTTAGCTTACAACATATCTGAGGTATGTTTTCTTAATTTGCAGGGTTATGCTTATGTGGTTTGTGACTGTGCTGGGTGGATATGGTATGGCTCGGTTAGGAGGGGAAGCAGTGACATGTCTTACAATGGAACATGTTGGCAACGTTTACTCTCTTTGTTTTCAGCTGCTGGTGATTTTTTTAAGCTAGGAGCAGACAGAGAAAGGGTTCTATTTCTTATTAATTGTGATGATAATAGTATTGATCAGGCTTTGCACAGTGCTGTTGTATTTTTGGAGTGAAGTAGTTGTTTGGTAGGAGCATGGGTTATCTCCAATGCTGGGTTGGTCAATATTTAGGCTACTATTGACAGACTGATAATGCAAGCCATGTGAATCGGATGCAAATTTCAGGAGACTCCCATTTTACATTTTGTCTGGATGAAAATGTAGATGTGCATTTCACCTTTTGCTCCTTTTTACATGTTTTCGTTATCCTATTGAAAGGAAGAAACTTGTTCTAATAGAATGAATGCATGTACACATTTACTTCTCTGATCATACAATTCTCTGTCATAGAGTATAAGAGTACATATCAAAAGTATGTTGAAAAATAGATACATGGCTGTATACGTACATATACGCTCCCCATGGACAATGAGTCCACAATGGACCATGGTGACAATAATCACCTCTCTTTTGTTGTATTGTGTCTTGACAATAGGCCGCTGCAGTGTTTATGGCCCTGCCTCTGTGCAAATACTTGTGTACATTTGGAACGGTGTGATGTTGATTCCGTGTTGTTGTTGGGTTAATTTGCATTGGAAAACATTTGACTGCACAAAATACTTTAGTTTTTTTAAAGTATTTTTTTTAAAGGGGTGTGTGACGAATCCTTTTGTAAAGAGACATTTGAAGGTCAGGGACTCTCGCCAGACCAATCACGCGCCCGCTGAAGTTCACAAAGCGAGGGATGGCGTTCAATTACAATTGATAATGAATATATATTGTACTGAAAGGCTGTAGGCTATTTTGTAATCCAAGGTCTTGTTTTTCAATACCCGCTGGTATTCCTGTCAGTTCCATTATAACCAACACAGTGAGGTATGTATGTGTGGCAGATGACGCAGGGGGCTTATCTGCAACTTCCTCTTCCTCTGTCTGTGTGCGGAAGAGGAAATGTGTTTGTCTGTATTGATAGACTTTACGGAAAGATGGACTAGTTTTTTTTTCTTCTTCCAGATGTTAGCAATTTCGTACATGTATATTAGTTTCTCATTGTGTTTTGGAGCTATCATTTCTAGTTTGAGGTATCTTATTAACGTAATGTGCTTGAATGTATTTTTTTTATGGGTCTGCCAACTAATTGGTAGTTTAGTCAGTTAAGGTAGCATTAATGCATTGGTTACTTGCATGATAATAGCATGTCTTTACAGGATGCAATTAAATAAGATGTCATATGGAGGAAACTGAGAACTATGGATTAGACAATTATGGCCTATTTGAGTAATGGGAAATATTATTGTATGTTCACATGTTGTAGAGGATCAAACCAAGGTCAAGGTTGTGCCATTTATACTTAGCCTGGGGAATTCAACCTGAAATCCCAATGGAGATACATGCATCTTGTTAGAATGTTCCATTTGTCCTGGACAAAGATTCCCATGTAACTACACATCATGAGGTACAGTGATGCTATTGGGGCAAAAAAGTTACAATGTATCATATTATGGGCTCCCGAGTGGCACAGCGGTCTAAGGCACTGCATCTCAGTGCAAGATGCGTCACTATAGTACCTGGTTTTAATCCAGGCTGTATCACATCCGGCCATGATTGGGAGTCCCATAGGGGGCACACAATTGGCACAGTGTCGTCCGGGTTTGGCCGGAGTAGGCTGTCATTGTAAATGAGAATTTGTCCTTAACTGACTTGCCTAGTTAAATAAAAAATGATGTGACCAATTTAGATATGTGTATGTCTTTCGTTTCACTAGTGTGTAAATATATATTTATGATGGCTGTAATACATTAGTTCAATAAATACTTTATACAGTGGTGAGACATTTTGATAATCGATAATGCCGTGTCTTATACAATGCCTGGTTAATGCTTGTTGGGTAAAGGATACCTGCACATTAGTTGTCTGACAAAAACTCGGTCAGTAAGTGCTGAATTGTCTTGCTTTCAACAAATGCTCAGGTTTTCAGTGATAAAATATGCATTGCCATAAAAATAGATCTAGTTTTATGCGTGTATGCCAGTTAAAATCATGTAGGGTCAAAGTAAGGTCAATGGGGGTGATAATAACACATGGCAGCTTTTCCTTGTGTTTAATCAAAAACAGTATTTTGGAGAATACATCTGTGATGACATTATTGTTTCTTTGCTATGGGGTTTGGCTTGGGGGAAAGGGGTCATCCTCTGACTACATAAAAAATGTCAGATTGGAACCAAGTCAAAATCTTAGGGTAATATTCTTCTGTTCCACAGAATGTGCTCTTTGAATTTGCTAATCTCCAGAACATTCAGATATAGATCTACATCCTACACAGTGTTTCACAGTTGTAAAGCCCAAAGTTATGGAAACACTGAGATGATGATACAAATTCTGCTTGAGGAACAAGTGTTGAGAAAGCTACTATAGGAGGAGCATTGGAGTCTCTGCCTGATTTTGAATTTTCCTCAGAACAACATCCGAAACAGAACAGTGGGTTCATCATAGAATATCTGTGGACTTTGATACAGTGTGGTGTGATTGACTAAGGGTTTAAAATACTTTTGAAGAATTCGAGGCGAGGTTAGTTCAGCTTAAACTGTTTGGAGGTTAAACAAGCGGCGTCTATTAATAGCTTTTACCCACAATAAACAAAGGTGGCGGTTTGAACTTGAAGGGCTTGACGGACAAAATGCACTGCCCACAGCACAGTCTGCTTTTTCTTATCAATGTCTTCCAAACTGGCAAGTGAGTTAGTATTCAAAGAAGGAGCCTCTTTCTCGGAGAATGACCCATCTAGGCTGGCAAATGAAAGGGTTTGTTAAAAAAAACATAGGAACTCAGAAGAATAGAGTCGGGGCATAATTGAAACCAATGATGGAATGGGATTGAAGCAATTATTTTAAATGAAGACATTTCCCCTTCAATAACTACAGCTCATGAACATAATGTGGGTTGTGTGTTTTTCAAAGCACTCGACCGATTTTGATTTCATCCACCAAAACAGTATGAAAGCATCCATAAAGTCTTCATAAGCCCTACATAGATGTTTCACAAATGATTCATAAGTACATTCATACTTTATAAAGGGTGATATAAAAGGTCCTTATTTACCAAATAGGGTTTGGCTGATTGTATATGATTAAATCCAATATCATGATATTTGACTATGACAATATATTGTGAAGTGCAAGACGATATATCGTGATGTTCAAGACTACTATTTGAACTTTACAACTTTAGGCTGTATCAATATGTTGAAAATTAAGTCTAAATGAATTAACTAAGCTTTATGTTTTTCGTCATACTAAGATTATTTAATGAGAATGTGACAATATTACAGTAAATAAGCACAAATTGCACTGTTTGGAGTGATCTAGTCATTACCGGTGCAGAATGATTATATCGGATATCACGATATTTGGAGTAGCATATCTCAGAAGAGGTCTCCCAAATATCACCCAACCCTATAAAGCCAAATGTGGCCTTACCCTATTCTCAACCTTAGGCGTAATTAAAAACGCATGTTTAGTTTCAAGTGGGACCATTATTTTACAGTAACTGTCATGCCTGTGAATTGTTGTTGTTCGTTCATGCCACAGATTATCCATTATATTGACCAGATACTCAGGTGGCAACTCGAACAATGAAAATAAATGTCTTAAAAATGGAAGGCAGTCGGGAGGAGGCAAGAACAGGTGGGACTATTCTTGCCTCTTCCTCTCTGACTGGGCGTATCAAGCATGGCCAGAGAGGAAGAGGTGACGCGAGCGGGGTCACTAGGCCCAAAATCTGTCGTCTCCAGCAGGTGGCTTCTTATTTCACCAAGCAAGGGGCTCACCAAGCAAGGAGTTTTTGTATGGAGGTCAATGAGAGTGTTGAATTTGGTTAACAAAAAATGCAATGGCTTATTTGCTATGTGTGACTTTTTTGATCAACTAGAAGTTTCGCTATGCTTAGATTGTTACGAGTGGACTGATATAAGTAGGACACGTGTTGTGCCTGTTGTTCACACGTGTATCTGCCGTCTCATTGGCTAAAATGCTCCCACCTGATCTTGCCTCCTCCATATTGCCTTCCATTTTTGAATACATGTATTTTCATTGTTAGAGCTGCCAATAGAGTATCTGGTCAATATAATGGATAATCTGTGGCATGAAAGAACATTAAGAATCTGATGATGATTGACAGACACTGCTCCTCCTACCTCTGTAACCGTGCATTCCTCATAATGAAAAGCTCAACTCTCAAATTGAAGAGAGACATCACAACATGGAAACGCTGACTCCAAATAGAAGCCCCATAGCTTGAATGTGATCTGCGCCTCCACATAATTGCCATTACTCAATGCCAGCATTGCAATTTTGATATTCGAGGTGTATTTGTTATTTTCTTTCTAGACATAGCCCATTACTTGCACCAACATTTCATGATATAATGTGTGAATTCTATAGCTTAATTTTGAATTAAAAAAGCATGGGGTCATTGCCCACCGTGTTCCTGTTGTTCAGTCGCCGGGATCGGCTCGATAAAGCGTCCGCATGCTTCACAGCCGAAACAGTTCAGAAGAGTTTGTGCATATATTATGATGACTTTTTGTTAGTTTTGGACTTCAATTAGTTGTTTTTTTCGGCTGTTCGGGCACACTGCAATTTTTATAGAGGCAAGCCGAAGTTCAGAGCCGAAGTCTACGCCCCTTCGTCTTTAAGAAATACTGCACCAAACATCTTAGATGTAAAATTGCGCGACTAAGATGTACTCAGTAAAAATGTCAAGATTAATGATAGATTTCTTGAGTTATTTTTAATTAATTCTGACTATTTTGAGGAAATGTATACTGGCTACGGTGTTTCAAAATGGACAAACAGTACTATTGCTGCTTTTTTCTCGTTTTTCAAGCGGAGTTTTTTTTAAGGGAGCATGTGAGCACACTCATTCGGTTCAGCTGAACAGAAGCATGCTGACGCCTTAACAACAGCCACACTATACGATAAAGGCTCAACATTTCTGCCACTGGCAAAACCTTCTCAGAGCCTACGACTGCACGTAGTGGTACTTCATCGGCAGATCTAGACCCTGTCACACTGAACGAGCCAAGACGTCCGACAATTGTTTGCAGACCTAAGAATTTGCCCACAATGTAAAATTAGTCTGGGACTGCAAAATTGAGGCATTAGACGGTTACAATCGTACAGTCTGCGGGCCTTAGCCAGTTATCCGTTAGCGGAGTCATCCAACTACACTCAACCGTAGAGAAGAGTAGGACAGAGGAACAGGGATTGATGGAGGAGGGGGGGTGAGGAGGACTAAGATCCTTCTTTATCTCTCTCCCCTATGAGGTTCATCAAATAGGATTTGTAAGCGCTTGAGGCAGCACTTTTGTTGACTATCTCATTACAGCATAGCTCATTATGCAACACTGGACTAGCCTTGCGCTCAGGGAAAGGCTACTGTTTAGGCAGCTAGACTTTGAGTTGTGATTTTTAGAGCTCAAACAGATTAGCATCACTGGCGATTGGTTTTTCTCTCAATACCGAAAGGCAGGTTTTTTTCCCAGACTGCTTTTCAAGGCTGGAGGAGGAAGGTCAAAGTGAGCTCCGATCTTGGGGGAAGGAGGTTTTTCTCCACTTGTCATTCTCTTGCCTGCACGTAGATAAGAACACGCAGTGGTTCAGAAACATATGCACGGCAGAGGGGATTTTGCTGGTTGTTCTGCACTTTGGGAGTAAAGGTAAATTAAAAAGTGTGTGAGTGTTGGACTGGAGTTGGGTTTGTGTTCTAAACTGAAGACATGCAAAGAGGAGATGGTGATTGGAATGAGAAGAGACATCAAAGTCCTGTGGGGAATATTTGTTACAAGGTTCTATTTGTTACTTGCTCAGAATATGTAGTAGCTGGATCCACTGTAGTAGCTGGATCCAATGATGCAATTTTCCATTCATTTCAATACGTATAATTGTTTCTCCCACTATGTTGTAAACCAGGGGTGGGGAATATTGCCCTACAAGGGCAGGTTTAAGTGCAGGCTTTTGTTCCAACAAAACAGTAACACAGCTGATCCCAGGGTCTACAGATGGAAATATTTACAGAAATGTTGATTGATGCACATTGTCAATTTTACATGACATTTCTCTAATCAATGTCTTGGTTAAAGACGGTGAGTAGTTGATTAGTAGAAGTGGAATGAAAACACAAAAACACTGATTCCCAGGGTATTTAAAAAAAAATGTTTAAGTTGCATTATCTACAATCCTTTAATTGTGAAGGTATTTTTAAATAAGCATGTGATACAAAGTGCAAAATAATAAAATCCGGACTAAGAACTATGTTAATGCATTTATTATCAGTGTGTAGACTTTTAGGAAAACTAAGTGCACCGTGTACAATTCAAGCCTTTCCCAGATTTCATGTGGCCTTCAGCGGAGTGGTCTAACTTGGAATTGTATCTTGGGCTGTCCTATTTCTGTTTTAAGAGTGTGTACTGTAGACCGCAGACAACAAGAGGGGGTCTGGCACAGGCATCACGGTTCAACTGACAAACACTGTCTCTAGATTTGAGATAAAGATGAGGTGGGACCTTGAATGAGTTCAAGGTCAACCAATCTGGACCAGCTGGGAACAGCATGTCGTGTGGTTAAGATCGCCTGGTCCCTAGTCTGTTTGGGCTGTATTGCAAACTGTTTATGACCCTGGACCACTCTGGCAAGACAGCACAAATAGATCTGTGATCAGGCTAGGGTTAAGATGCACACACTCCAGATATGGTACAGTGGCCTTGTGTGTGTGTGTGATACACATTTTCATTTGTTTAATTTTGGATGGACTTCTTAGCAGAGATACTTGAAAAAAATATATGGTTAGAGGGGATTGGGGGGGAGAGGGAGTGAGGGGGATTGGAGTAAGAATGAGACAGAAGTGAACAGTAGGATGACAGAGGATGTTTCCCAATATGTTGAATTGATTCAATTCCTCATTATCCTTTCTGTAATAACCACTAATAGATTAAAGTACCTTGTCGATTCCATATTTTTATATTCTTTCTAGCCCTTTCCGATTAGTGGAGGAAGGAATCATGCCAACTAGGGTAGGAAATGATTAAAGACTTTTGGGATGTGGCCAGAGAGCCACTAGCACTGAAGTTCATCTTTTTGGCTGTGATGTCACTGAAACTAAGGATCTGTAGGATTTATGAGGTCATCATTCATTTGTGGCTGTCATCATTGATGCGATTGGGTAAGGGGCTGGCCTTCATTTGTGCACATGGTTGGTTCACTCAAGATTGGACCTGTCAGTCAGTTGTCATCGGCAACAAGGAGGGATTTGTATTTAGGAAAGATTTATTCTCCTGACACAATTCTAACCATTGAGTGGTAAGAATGTTTCTCAAGTCCTACAGTGCATTCGGAAAGTATTCAGACCCCTTGACTTTTTCCACATTTTGTTTTGTTACAGCCGTATTCTAAAATTGATTACATTGTTTTCCCCCCTCATTAATCTACACACAATACCACATAATAATAAAGCAAAAACAGGTTTTTAGACATTTTTGCAAATGTATTAAAAATAAAAACGGAAATATCACATTTACAGAAGTATTCAGACCCTTTACTCAGTACTTTGTTGAAGCAGTACTTTGTTGAATCCTCTCAAGCTCTGTCAGGTTGGATAGGGAGCGTTGCTGAGAGTCCTTTAGGTGCCTTTAGGAAAACATAGAGCGGGCTGTCTTTTACTGAGGAGTGGCTTCCATCTGGCCACTACCATAAAGGCTTGATTGGCTGCAGATATGGTTGTCCTTCTGGAAGGTTCTCCCATCTCCACAGAGGAACTCTGGAGCTTTGTCAGAGTGACCATCGGGTTCTTGGTCACCTCCCTGACCAAAGCCCTTCTCCACCAATTACTCAGTTTGGCCGGGCTGCCAGGTCTATTAAGAGTCTTGGTGGTTCCAAACTTCTTCCATTTAAGAATGATGGAGGCCACTGTGTTCTTGGGGACCTTCAATGCTGCAGAAATGTTTTGGTACCCTTCCCCATATCTGTTCCTCGACACAATCCTGTCTCGGAGCTCTACGGACAATTCCTTCAACCTCATGGCTTGGTTTGTGCTCTGACATGCACTGTCAACAGTGGGACCTTATATAGACAGCTGAGTGCCTTTCCAAATCATGTCCAATCAATTTAATTTATCACAGGTGGACTCCAATCAAGTTGTAGAAACATCTCAAGGATGATCAATGGAAACAGGATGACCCCGAGCTCAATTTCGAGTCTCATAGCAAAGGGTCTGAATACTTGTGTAGTCATAGCTTTGTCATTATGGGGTATTGTGTGTAGATTGATGAAGAGGTTGTAACGTAACAAAATGTGGAGAAAGGGAAGGGGTCTGAATACTTTCCGAATGCACTGTATAGACTGAACAAAAATATAAACACAACATGCAACACTTTCAAAGATTTTACTGAGTGACAGTTCATATAAGGAAATATGTCAATTTAAATAAATTCATTAGGCCCTAATCTATGGATTTCACATGACTGGGAATACAGATACTATATGCATCTGTTGGTCACAGATACCTTGTATGGGCGTGGATCAGAAAACCAGTCAGTATTTGGTGTGACCACCATTTGCCTCATGTTGTGCGACACATCTCCTTTGCATAGACTTGATCCGGCTGTTGATTGAATGTTGTCCCACTCCTCTTCAATGGCTGTGAAAAGTTACTGGATATTGGTGGGTACTGGAACACACTGTTGTACACGTCGATCCAGAGCATCCCAAACATGTTCAATGGGTGACATGTCTGGTGAGTATGCAGTTGTGTTCGCTGTCCATAGCTTATGCCTCCCCATACCATAACCCCACCACCAACATGGGGCACTCTGTTCACAACATTGACATCAGAAAACCGCTTGCCCACACGATGCCATACACACTGTCTGCCATCTGCCCGGTACAGTTGGAGACGGCTTATGGTAGAGAAATGAAAATGAATTTATCTGGCAACAGCTCTGATGGATATTGCATCCAATTGCATGCTCCCTGAACTTAAGACATCTATGGTATTGTGTTGTGTGACCAAACTGCACATTTTAGAGTGGCCTTTTATTGTCACCAGCACAAGGTCCACCTGTGTAATGATCATGCTGTTTAATCATCTTCTTGATATGCCACACCTGTCAGGTGGATGGATTATCTTGGCAAAGGAGAAATGCTCACTGAAAGGATGTAAAGAAATGTGTGAACAACATTTCAGAGAAATAAGCTTTGTGTGTGTATGGAACATTTCTGGGAGCTTGGGATCACGACAGGTTGTGTTCATATTTTTGTTCAGTGTACAAGGGGTACCAGTACAGAGTCACTGTGCCAGGGTACGAGGTCATTGAGGTAGATATGTACATATAACTAGGAATAACGTGACAGATCGTAAACAGTAGCAGCAGTGTATGTGATGAGTCAATGCAGATAGTCCGGGTAGCTATTTGGTTAACTATTTAACTAACTACTTATCAGTCTTATGGCTTGGTGGTAGAAGTTGTTCAGGGTCCTGTTGGTCCCAGACTTGTTGCATTGGTACCACTTGGCGTACGGTAGCAGAGAGAACAGTCTATGACTTGGACCAACACTTTACATGTTGTGTTTATATTTTTGTTCAGTGTAAATTAACTATTTTTATAAATATAAACCGTTTCTAGTTAGAAGCTGAAATCAATGGCCTTGCTCTTTTTGTCTTGAGGTGTCAATCATTATTCTGGTCCCAGATCTGTGTGTGCTTTCATGCCATCTCCTATGGTCATTGGCGTGACAAAGCTGTACAAACAAATCTGGGACCAGGCTAGCCAAGTTAAAGCTTTCTGGAGAAGTGTTCAAGGCAGGTATTCCTTTTGGACTTGGCAGTGAAAGGAGAGAAGGATAGTTCCATTCGATGGAGTAAAATGATGACGGGTATCAGGAGAAACCATGACAGTTAAGTGGGGGAGAGACGAAAGGCAGTGACTTTCTCATGGAATTGGGTTTCAAAGAACCGGTTTTAACATTGCACATTCAATACATTTTCCTGCCTGCACAAGTATGATAGTGGAGCATGAAAAGTCTTGAGATCAGCATTCTAAAGGTGATTGTTGGAGGTCATTGTCATTAACACAAACAAGATCTTGGGAACTGAGTGTGTGCTTCTAAAGTCAACTCTCTGATTTAGATGATCATAGAGGTTATATTATTAGATACTGTATTATATTAGATTCAGTTTTTATAATGTTATATGCAGTAGATGCTTCTGGAATCAAATGTTATGTTATACAAACGGTGGGAAAAGGATTCTGGCTTTGCTAATAAATTATTTGTGAAGGCAGTGTTTTCTTTGTGGGGGTGGTGGGAGGCGGGGCTGCCACGAGTCCAATACTAATGCCAATGTTTATCTAACACCGGCGTTTTCTCTTTGGTCTACAGGACCTCGGCTCGTTTGCCATGCCCTTCTTGGAGCGAGATGCCGACCATGTGGATAAGGCCGACATACAGAAGGTACAGTGATGTCCCAAGCCCGGCACATCCTAACCACTACCAGTGTGCTCTGGGAAAATATCAATATTTAATATTTTTATATTTTCAGCTGTTGATATCGACTATTGAGAATCCAGCTGTCACGTCCTGACCAGTAAAAGGGTCATTTTGCCTTAGTAGTATGGTCAGGGCGTGGCAGGGTGGTTGTTTTGTGTGTTTTGTGGTTCTAGGGGAATTTGTTCTAGTTTTCTATTTCTATGTGTCGTTTTCCATGTTTGGCCGAGTATGGTTTCCAATCAGAGGCAGGTGACTTTCGTTGTCTCTGATTGGGAGCCATACTTAGGCAGCCTGTTTTCCTTTGGGTTTTGTGGGTGGTTAATTTCTGTTTAGTTTGTTAGTATACATGACAGAACTGTTTGGCTGTCGTTTGTTTTTTCTTTGTGAAGTGTTTTCATTCAAAACAAAAGATGAGCACTCAACCCGCTGCGCCTTGGTCTCTTCAATATGACGCCGGTGACACCAGCGATGGTTGGGGTTAATTTATAGACTGATGGTCTAGTCTAGATGTGCTTCAACACACTCTTGTGTTTTTTTCAACAATATAGTGATATAGTTGGCTACAGTACTTACAGTTTGGGTCCAGGCTAGGGTTCATCACAAAGGCCATAATTTGGTCAGTGCTGTTTTGTGTGAGGGAAATGTCACCAATAGCCTCCTGCTGAGTGATTTTGCACTGTTGCGCAATGACAAATGTTACATTTAACTCTTATCCAGAGAGACTCATCCAGAGCGACTCATATAAACTAAAAGCATCCCCATCGCAATTAACATAGTTTTGATTAAAACCTCATCTTTTAATTTTCATCATTACCATATTAAAATGCCTTCTCATAATTGTACGCCTACTGTAGCTCCAGCGGGGATTGCAGCACTGACATTGGCTTTTGGTCTCTATTTAAAGTCGGGGAATGGCCCTAACTTCAACCTGAGCTAAACCCCATGACACCTTTGATCGGATGAGTGCTCTGTGGGGATAATGTGGTTAGTCACACTGATGACATAAGCCGAGCCAGACCTGGCAATCAAAAGTTCTGGTGCGGCGTCATCTGGTTAGAACAGGACCTGAGAGTTTTGGTGCTGAGTCACCTGGTTAGAGCAGGACCTGAGAGTTCTAGTGCTGACCAGTGGCGTAGCCAGAAATTAGTTGCCATGGGTCAAAAAGAAAAATGTGCAGTTTTTTATAGCTAATCTCATGCTATTCTACAGATTTTGCCATGTGGCAGAGAGAAAATGTTGCATTTTTAAAGCGAATTAAAGCAGAAAAATGGTTGTGTTGACTGATAAAAGCACGGGATTATGAGCTGTCTTGTTTGTTAAATTACAAATTAAATAGGTGCATATAGCCATAGAAGCACAGTGACATTATGCCTCAATGCAGTCATATACTTGGCTTGGCATATTGGTGTGGCTTTCAGTTAGTTATTTTTGGCAACCCATCCCGTGAGAGTGAATGTCATTCTGTTCTGTTATATTTAATCAAATCTGACTAACCCAGCTTGCTATGAATTCTATCTGATGGTGTTTGCATGTTTAGGTAAAAAGACAAATAATGTCCAGTTTGGAATACTAACTAGGTTTCCATCCAACCTTTTTATTAGAGTAAAGTAAACTCAGCAAAAAAATAAACGTCCTCTCACTGTCAACTGCGTTTATTTTCAGCAAACTTAACATGTGTAAATATTTGTATGAACTTAACAAGATTCAACTACTGAGACATAAACTGAACAAGTTCCACAGACATGTGACTAAAAGAAATGGGGTCAAAATTAAAAGTAACAGTCAGTATCTGATGTGGCCACCAGCTGCATTAAGTACCGCAGTGCATCTCCTCCTCATGGACTGCACCAGATTTGCTGTTTTGCTTCTTGCTGTGAGATGTTACCCCACTCTTTCACCAAGGCACCTGCACGTTCCCGGACATTTCTGGGGGGAATGGCCCTAGCCCTCACCCTCCGATCCAACAGGTCCCAGATGTGCTCAATGGGATTGAGATCCGGGCTCTTCACTGGCCATGGCAGAACACTGACATTCCTGTCTTGCAGGAAATCACTCACAGAAAGAGCAGTGGCTGGTGGCATTGTCATGCTGGAGGGTCATGTCAGGATGAGCCTGCAGGAAGGGTACCACATGAGAGAGGAGGATGTCTTCCCTGTAACGCACAGCGTTGAGATTGCCTGCAATGACAACAAGCTCAGTCCGATGAGACACACCGCCTCAGACCATGACAGACCCTCCACCTCCAAATCGATCCTGCTCCAGAGTACAGGCCTCGGTGTAACGCTTATTCCTTCAATGAGGTGCATGTTCATGAATTGTTTATGGTTCATTGAACAAGCATGGGAAAGAGTCTTTAAACCCTTTACAATGAAGATCTGTGAAGTTATTTGGATTTTTACAAATTATCTTTGAAAGACAGGATCTTGAAAAAGAGGTTTCTTTTTTTCTTTTTTTGCTGAGAAACTGGAACTTTGTCAGTTAACTTTCCAAATATCGACCTTCAAAATATGCTAGACAAGGTCGGATCTTTTTGTGTCGGTAAAATGAATTATACACAAAATGATGGTGGAAACACTTTTATGTGCAAATATTGATATAATAACCATCATATCAAAATCAACTTGGAGTCACGCAATGATATGTTGTGTGGTCCTCCCACTACGACTCTTCGCTAAAGCATGCAGTTTATTAGGCTACAGATGAAATAAGTTATGAGGAACTTCACAGGGTGGTGAAAGTGCAAGGTGATGAGCTTGATGCTCCTTTCCAATAAATATCGAGGGTCTTTTTCTGGTGACATGTTCATCGATGCTTGGCTGCCGTTTGACAAATAAAACAAAATATTTTGTCCGTAATACCTCATCATGTAGGCTAAACCCACACTGCTATCTGCCAGCTGTTGGCTAGAGCGCACATGCCAAGACCAGAGTCGGCACACTTGCTATACAACACAATGTTTTTGGTGAGCAAACCATCAGTAGAGTTGAAAATGTAAAAAACCCATTTAACTTGTATTTTTTATTTTTTATTAAAAAAAACATGGGAATTTAACCGCAAAATGTATTTTTATGTGCAATACGTATTTTTATGTGCAATGCACAGACTTTTATCCGCAACATAGGACGGCGCACAATTGGCCCAGTGTCGTCCGGGTTTTGCCGAGGTAGGCTGTCATTGTAAATAATCATTTGTTCTTAACTGACTTGCCTATTTAAATAAAGGTTAAATAAAAATAAAAAGTACATTTTGATGGAATGACATCTCCGGTGGGAAAATGCGCATATTGTTTTTATCCAGATTTTAAAATATTCAAATGAAACTCCGTCGCCAATTAGATGGAAACCTAGATAGTGACAAGTAAAGAGCATAATATATATTTTATTTATTTGATAGGGTGGGCCTGGCTCCCAAGTGTGTATGCCCCTGGTGCTGACGAAGGTGGCCTCTATCTGAACCTTCACACACTAACTCACAAGACTCACTTGCACAATCTGATACGTGCACGCACACGCACTGCACATTTTCAAATGAAGAATGTGGCAGAGACGTCATCAGGAGACATGTTACAGCAGGCCTACCTGTCAATAAAGGGACTGTAGATTTCCCTGTTGCCATGCGGAGATGATGTCTCTATATTTGGCATTGTTCCCAATCTAACCAATAATCTCATTCACACCTGATTGTGCAAATGGCAGTGTCCTCATTTAAGTGTTTCCATTATTATTCTTAATTGGATAAAGCTACACTCTGTTCTAATAACCTGGTTTTGAATGAAGTCTTTAACTCTTTGTGTTGTTGAAACTGCTGTTATAGACTGTCATCCATTAACACTGGCAGTCTATCCCCTACATTATGTTCCAGGCTGGGGGTAAAAGGCCTTCAAAGCAACATCCCAGCACCAATAGGATCAATTGAAACCAATAGAAGCCAAACTATTTTAAGTGGATGCAAGAGAGGTCTTGCCTGTACAATGCTGGATGAAACACTGTTGTATGGTAGACCTATACATTCCCTGCTCCATTGTTTTGTTGCCTGAGGGAAGGTGCGTGTGTTGGAATGTTAACAACAGAAAGAGCACTGCTAGTGGTTCCCTTCTAATGCAGTGTTTGTTTGGCTCAAGAGTTAGGTCTTACTTCAGACAGAATCCTCTCTGTCGTCCTGCGTCTCTCACCTTGGAGCATGAAGGTCGGACCCTTTTTTCCTGGTTTTGTAGCAGAAGCTACAGGGCCGACTATGAATCAGGAAAAAAACAAGATAACCAGTGAAGGCTGTTGAAAAAGATAAGCTGATAGCTTTCAAGGAAATGGAGTGTAGTAGATCACATTTATTCATTTCCCTTTGTTGATTTCCTCCCAAGGTTTTAGTACATTTAGTCCATATCCTAGTTTATTCCCATACTGACTGTTGTACCCCGAGTTGCTGAACTGTACATAATACAGAATAATAGGTTTATAGTAAATAAAGCCCATGCATTGTTTCTCATATTTTTCCAGATTGTTATTTTCACAGTCAGACTAGCTCTGGAAAAAGATCTGATGTGAAAAGATCTGATATGATTGGTCAAAAGACCAATTAGTGGAAGAAATATCAGAATTGGGCTTCCTGTGTCAAGGCAGCCCTAGTGGCTTACATTCCAGAAGTAGCACTACAAGAATGAGCAGTCCATTCAAACTACTCTCACCTTTTCTTAGTAACAATTTCTTCATATGTATAGTTTTAAATCTCTACATTCTTACTGCATGGCTTAAAAGCTTTGAATATGATTTGATGCAAACCTGAAGCCATCTGTGTCCATATGCATATTCATATTTATAAAGGTTGAGTCACTCCTCACATTGATTATGCTGGGTGAATCTTCTCAGCAGCCTTTGGCTCTCATCTGATAATAATAATGGACTATATTTGCCCTCAAGTCAAAACCTCTGACTCAGAACTGCTTGAATATTTTTAATTATTCAGCGAAGACCTGAAATACATTTCTGGGAATCATCTTGATATTCCAGACACTCTCAGACAGTGAAACCACACTCTGCAATATATCACCTAGGGGAAAGCACAACAGACTGTCTTCATTGCATCTCTAACTCTATTGTTTACTGAAAGGAGCACATTTCCAGTATTTGCTATTGTTTTATTTAACTAGGCAAGTCAGTTAAGAACAAATTCTAATTTACAATGACAGCCAACCCTGGCCAAACCCGGACAATGCTGGGACAATTGTGCGCCGCCCTATGGGACTCCCAATCACGGCCGTATGTGATGCAGCCTGGATACGAACCAGGTACTGCAGTGATGCCTCTTGCACTGAGATGCAGTGTCTAGACCACTGCGCCACTGGGGAGCCCTACAGTAGACCTTTTTGGCACGTGAATTCATATGTTCAATTATTTCAAGAAGGTCCCAGATTTTTTAAATGGTTCATAGTGTTACTAGTAACCAGTTTTCTATCTGACGAGGAAAACATTACAAGGAACTTATAAATCAGGACAGTATACATTTGACATTGAACCAATTATTTTGGCTTTGCAAAGTCCTGCCTTTGAGCATTGTAGATTGGACACCCCCATGCATGGCAAAGTGGTAGATAAAATCAAGAAAACGTGTTCAACTTGGTTGTCTATCTCTTGAAACAGAGAATGGGAGCTATTTCCTCTCAACCAGGAATGATATGAAATAAAAGTTAAGCCCCTTCTCTCTTCTCAATCCTCCTTAGTAGGTTCCAGCTGTGTCTAATTTGAGAAGTCAAATGGCTATATTGAATTGTGCATTTTATGTACATTTGGCATGTTGCCACCAAAAGTGATTATTCTCTGTGATTGAACATAGTTTAGATCTTAATCAATACTCTCTCGTGTCACTGTTGTAAAGCTGTGTTGTCAAAGGAGAGAAAAAAAGCCTTGTTTCCTACAAAGCGACCAGTAAACTCTTTGTTTTCTACCTCAGGATGATGGGAGTTGCCACTCAGCCAGCCCGACCAAAGGCTTCTTCACGCGGGGGCCCTTCAGTCGGCCCTCCAGTCCCAAGTCGGCCCCTGCTAGGACCAAGAACAGCCCGGGCTCCCCCAAAACTATCTTCCCCTACCCTTCGTCCCACCAGGACTCCCCACCCAAATCACCTCGTCGCCTGAGCTTCAGCGGCATCTTCCGCTCCTCCACTAGAGACTCTAACTCCACCTCTCCCGTCAGCATCAAGCTCTTCTCCAGGGCCAGGAAAGGTAAGACCAGTTGCTCTAACCCTAACCCTAACAGCGTTGGTTCTGAGAACCACGCTCATATGTTATGTAAACCTGTAGAGTTGTGTTAGCTCCCCAACTTAATGCCTAGGCTTTAGCTCAAAAGGCTAATATAGTACTGTGGCGCGCAAGAAAAAACAGATTCAAACTCAGGTTGATCACATATGCGCAGTATATGAACAGTATGTGTGTGAATGGGGGGGGGGGGGGGGGGGAAATACAAACTACAATATGCCTCTGTGGTAATTAGTATTTGTGTACTTTTAGGTTGTTTTAGGATGGTAGACGGAAATGCCTGCATTGTGTATTGGGCATGTGGTTGAGGGGGTGATGCTCGTTCCTATAGGTTGTGTCAGGTGAACCGTGTGGATATGCTGTTCTATGGGTATTATTGTGGGATCCATCATCATTTGACATAGAATGCAACTAAACGACGCCTTTTATCATTAAATGAATTTGTATTCTATAGTCTAGAGATGGATATTGTTGTTGTCAGAGGAGATGTTGTTTCTGGTGGACTGGTGGTGAACTTTCTTGCCGGGGGATGTACTTTTTGCTCGGCTTGCCAGCCTTTCGTCTCTCACCTCCCACACATTGACTTGCAGTTGCATGCCTTTACGTTCACTTCATTTCAGAGGACATAAGTACATAAGTACAGCGACAAGACCAAGTACATGAGTTTAGTGTTTAATAGGTGGATGACATGCCTTTAATTTTGTTTTTTTTACCTAAAGTACCAGGTGTGTAGAACTCTGGAATATGACCGTTATTTTGTCATTATAGTGGCATGGAGAGAGGTCCTCCTTTGGGTGACCATTTAATAATTTATCACACAATTCTAGCTAACTCATGGCTGTTATGTTATTGATGTAATTGATATATGTTGCCATTAGATTAAGATCACTTTATTGGTCAATTGTCCAACTGAAATTTGTCTTCCGATTCTAACCCAACCCCTCCGAAAGACACACATACACATACATACAAAAACAAGTTTTTGTTGGAGTGGTGAGTTGGGCTGCCACATTGGTCGCCCTGGGAGCTGTTGTTGGCTGGGATTAAGTGCCTTGCTCAAGGGCACAATGGCAGCAATGGCAGATGCCATCAACCCTCTGGTTGCCAGCTCACTTCCCACCAGATTTTCCTCATCAGACCCAGGATTCAAACTGGCTCACCTCTAACCGCCAGGCTACCCACCACCCCATTACAACTGACGCCTGTAATGACAGCTATGTAAATGTTTTATTTGAACCTTTATTTAACTAGGCAAGTTAGTTAAGAACAAATTCTTATTTACAATGACAGCCTACCCCAGCCAAACCCTAACCCGGACAACGCTGAGCCAATTGTGCGCCTCCCTGTGGGACTCCGAATCACGGCCGGCTGCGATACAGCCTGGAATCGAACCAGGGTCTGTAGTGACACCTGAGATGCAGTGCCTTAGACCACTGCACCACTCGAGCCCTCTTTCACATCTGTGTAGTATGAGTCAGCATCATTACAAGACTCACTGGAGCCAAATTAATCTCCTAGAAAAGCGCAATCAGCCATGTTGTTTTTTTCACACGTACCATATTAAAAGCAATGGCTTTTTTTCCACACATACTATTTCAAAGGCATTTAAAGGCATTGTTGTTTTTTCACCCCTCACCCTAAAGAAGGCCTAATGAGACGTTTAGTAGCATTGTCTTCATTAATAGCTTTGTGGGTGTAATCTTCCCCAGTGTCGGATGAACTCATGGATACCATTTGTATGTCTCTGCATCCAGTATGAAGGAAGTTAGAGGTAGTTTCGTAAGCCAACTTGCGTGCTAGCAGTTACCATAGATTTCCAGTCATTGCACTAACGCTAGTTAGCAACTTCCTTCAAACTACACGCAGAGACATAAAAATGGTATCCACGAATTCATCTGGGGATGTAGATAAAGGGCTTCATTTACAAAATCCTGAAGTATGCCTTTAAATTCCTGTAGACATATGCATGGACTGCTCTCATTAAAAAACAGCCATAAATCACAGAGACCAATTCTTTTAAGCTTAACACAATATCTGACTTGAAAAACATGTAAATTACATAATTGGGATACATATAGAACATGCATGCATTGCCTGTCTTGACATTTGGGTGTAATGGTTGTGGAGACTGGAGTTTTCTGTATCAACTATGATTGCTAGATAGAGCCAGTCTTTCCCCCAGATTATTTTTAAGTTTTACAGGCATTTTGCAAATGTCCCCAGAGCAACATCCAGGCCCTCTGCATAAAGATGGGAGAATTCAGATATGAATTAATTGTTTTAACACGATCCACTGAGTTTGTAAAGTACAGCACAATCAACCTTTCAGTTTTTTCAAATTGCGGGTGTCTGGAAGCTAAAATTGGGATCCTATATACTCTGCTAATGACAATAAAAAAGAAGTAACTGAGAGCAAAGTATAATACAGTGAACTTAGCAAAACAAGGAATTGGTGGTAAGTGCATGGGGGCTGCTATCTTTATGCACCTTCGTTATTGGTACCATTAGGCCTGGAAGGCAAAACATTGGGATACACTGGAATGACCTTATACCATGTGACAGTCCAACTTAGTTCAATATCAACTTTTCTCTCTGTGGTATTTATAGTCTGGTCATTTCATAGGTCGATATATCGCCGCCCCTCCCTTGGCAGAGTCATACTGCATCAGTGGGTGAGTTCGTTTTGCAATACCCCGGTGGCCCAGGTGGGCGGAGTTTGTGCAGTTTAGACCATTCCATTGGTCCTAAATCTCCACCCACCCGGAGCACTGGGCAATGCAAAAGTAACTCACCTAGTGTGGATACTGACATAATGTGAATCAGCAGAGTTTGTGTTTGTGTCTCTGGAGCTTACCTCACATTTGCCTAAAGTCTTGACCCAGAGGAAAAGTTGCTGCTAATGACTGCCTTGTGACACACACTAAATGTACTCTATTCCATTCCAAGCAAGCTCTACAGCTGTTAGATTTTGTTTGTTTTGTTTGCTATGGTTCAATGACATTTGTATTTGTTTTGTCTGTCACAGTTTTTAGCTTATATTTGCAGTTCTAAAAAGGATCTCTTATATATAACTTGAGATCTCATTTGACATGGACTAAAGTGATTCCTGTTGAAATCTGTGATCTATCTCCAAGTTGTGTTGTTACAGTTTTCTACTGCTCTTGTCGTTATGTGTTACGGAACCTGAGATTGTGTGAGGTGCATAGGCGCCTGAGCAATGGACCAAACGTAGCAGCTGAAACCCCTCTCTTTAGAGAGAGAGAGAGATACTTCGATTATTTTTTATGATACATCCTCATTTCAATTAAACTTCACTACCCCAACCCCCCTTTAAAAAACAAATATCCCCTGTGCTGCATACTCACCTTGCCCTCTACCCCACGATACAAAACCACATCACACATCACAATAACCAAAACCTCACCATTTCTACAACCGTATATCCAACCCACCTTCCCTAGCTATACAGACGGCCTCCCCGACACACCATATGTCCTTAAACATCTCCACACTTTTTATAATTTTATAGAACTCAAATTCCACCCTAAGGCGCACAGAGACCATCCCATTAAATAATAGTAAAGGGTCTGTTATCCCACCACCTTTGACCCTGTTCCTCCTTGTTAGCCAAATAGCCAACTTTGCCTGAGCAAACAGAAAATTCAACAACACACATTTGGCCTTTTCCTACAAACCCCTGGGAAGCTATCCCTCCATGCCCTACATAACAGAGCTTTGCTCTTGCCCCAATTCACCTTAGCCGACGAAGCTCACTTGAACACCTTCAGAGTATTTTCTAGTGCCTGCATATCCTGCCCATCCCTAACCATCACAGAACCATCATCTGCGTAAGGTGACACTGCTATGCCTGTCAACACACCCATACTAGTCCAGCACACTCCCTGCAGTCTCCTGCGTAGGAGGCCCAGGAAAGGCTCAATGGCTAGTGTGTATAACTGCCCCAATAGAGGGCATCCTTGTCTAATGCCCCGTCTCACCCAGATTGACCTACTGAGCCCCCCTCCCGCCTTGACCATACATGATGCCCCAGCATACAACATCTTCACACAAGCCAAAAACCCCAAACCCAAACACAGACATCACATTAAACAGATACTCATGGTCCATTCTTTCAAAAGCTTTCTCTAGGTCTAGAGAAACCAATTACCAAAGTTCACATTTGAAACTCTCGACAAGTCCAACATGTCCCTGAGTGTCCCGGTACACAATATGTCTGGTCCTTGTGTACTATAGAGTCCAGATGGGATTTCAGTCTGTTAGCAAGGACCTTGGCAAATATCTTGTAGTCCTCACAGAGCAATGCCACAAGCCTCCAGTTCTTAAGTTCACACAAGTCCCCTTTTTGGGCAGGAGAGTCTGGGTTATGGCCTCTGCCAGTTCATTTCATCCTCTGTGTGAGAGAGAGCTTAGGGAGATCTGCAAACAAAACCTGAGCACACATAGAATCACACAGTTCTGCCCTATACAACTCAGTATAAAACTCCACAGTCCGCTCCCGCATCTCCCCTATCACAGAGGTCACCCGCCTATCTGACAGCCACAGACAACGCATACCCTTGGCTTCACCGCTCTGTTTTTCCAAACCAAAGAAGAAGGAGCTGGGAGCATCCATCTCCTTGAGCATGGAGAACCTAGCTCCCTTTGCTTTAACCTGGAAAAAACTGCCCAGGTCCCTACATAATTTAGCTAAAATAGCCAGGGGGCCTACATTGCCTTGCCCTCTTCACTGATACTACACTCGAGTTCCCCCAATACTCTCCTAGCTGCTGAGGATGACAGAGCTGTATACTGTTGATAGAAAAGCCGAATTTGGACTTTTCCCACATCCCACCATTGACTCAGAGATTCACCACTCGTCACTATGCTGCCCCCACCTTTCCCAAAACGTCTGGAAACCTGAGCAAAAAGTGGTATCTTATAAGAGCTTTACTTTACGTCCCTATGTTATATCGGCATCGAACACGTCACCCTCCCTATGAGAGGAGGGTGACCGCGACAATTTATTGTTAAAACGAGAGGCTGCCTGGATCTTTAATTTAAAGACCCTTGCTCCCTTCGGTCTCAACGTAGACTTTGATCTGAAGCAATTCTTGTGGTTATGCTATTCATTGTAAGTGCTTTTAGGCATATGTAGCAAAATTGTATCTATGATCCCATGCTATCCCCTCATGTTTTTTGTATGTTCTATTTATATCTGAAAATTAACCAATGATGTCAAGCCACACCCGGCCATAATTACAGACACCTGTGTGTGTACTTTGACACAATATAAACTAGTGACCCGCAGTGTTTGTTATTATACCCTGATGAAGACAGCTTGTCTGTCGAAACGTTGGTTATTAGGTTATTAAATGATTGCATCTGAGCTCCTAGAGTGTGTGGCTCTCCTTTTCTTTTTCAAGTGTTCTACTCCGCTAGCCAGCACCTCGCCTAAACAGGTGTGTGTTTCTTTCGCCTCCAGATCTACCAGATAACACTGGCATATTGAGAAAGAAAATTGTTAAAAGATAATTCAAAAGTTCACATTTCTAATTGTACTACATTATTGGGGTCACATTATTTGTGACAAAAAGGAGATGAAAATTGAATGTGCAATTTAACAATGCTTTTTCTTAACCTACCAAGTACAATGTTCAAATCCATATTGGGTAAAACAATATTATTCCTCCCATTTTCGATTTCATTTCCTCACTCTCATGCATTATCCCGGCTACATTCTTAACAGTTTGGCCTGTCAATCGATCACTCTGGGTGGGTTTGTCAGGGGAGGAGCAGGTTATTTGTGAGAGTTACAGGGTTGTCAGGGTTTCAGACCTGTCAATTCATTATTGGGGGTGGGATTTTCAGGGAATGGAGTAATGTCACAGTCAGGTGCCTATGGTGAGGAGTTATTGTTTATTATTGGCGTCATTACTATGTTTTAAAATGTTCAGCTCTCCACCTACTGCTTTAATTTGGGAAATGCTCTTGGCTTCAGCAGGTGTATTGCATTCAAATGTAGGGTTGCAAAGGGTCGGAAACTTTCCGGTAAATTTATCCATGGGAAGTTAAGCCCGGGAATTTTGCTTAAATTCATCAAAAAAGTTAGCATATAACAGTGAACCTTTTTTGTGGGATACACATAAGGCAATTCTAGGTCTTGGGGCATATTTTGGTTAAACTATCCCCAATTCAATGGAATTGCAACCCTCTGTATGCACCGTGCATTCTTCCATCACATGTACAGCTGATTCTCAAGATCTTGCACACTAATGAGATGCTATTGATCCCACACAACTACACTGTCTGAGCCAAGGACTACAAGCTTTATGGTAAGTTTTGATTACAATACTGGGTGGGGTGAATATATTTTATGACATACATTATTTTTTGTTAACTAGTGAATAGTAGCCTACAGCAAAGTGTGTTTAAATCATTTCTAACTTGTTAAAACCTGTTGAGGCTAGACGTTCCGCTAGCGGAACGCCTCGCCAATATCCAATTGAAGAGCGTGGCGCGAAATACAAAAACCTCAAAAATGCAATAATTTCAATTTTTCAAACATACGACTATTTTACACAATTTTAAAGATAAGACTCTCGTTAATCTAACCACATTGTCCGATTTCAAAAAGGCTTTACAGCGAAAGCAAAACATTAGATTATGTTAGGAGAGTACATAGCCCAAAATAATCGCACAGCCATTTTCCAAGCAAGCATATATGTCACAAAAACCCAAAACACAGCTAAATGAAGCACTAACCTTTGATGATCTTCATCAGATGACACTCCTAGGACATTATCCTATACAATACATGCATGTTTTGTTCAATCAAGTTCATATTTATATAAAAAAACTGCTTTTTACATTGGCGTGTGATGTTCAGAAAATGTATTCCCACCGAAAACTTCCGGTGAATTTACTAAATTACTCATCATAAACGTTGACAAAATACATAACAATAATTTTAAGAATTATAGATACAGAACTCCTTTATGCAATCGCTATGTCAGATTTTAAAATAGCTTTTCGGCGAAAGCACATTTTGCAGACACCCACCAAGTTCGGAGCACACTAAACTCATAATTAGTATAAGAAAAATGGTATTACCTTTGCTGATCTTCGTCAGAATGCACTCCCAGGATTGCTACTTCCACAAGAAATTTTGTTTTTGTTCCAAATAATCCATAGTTATGTCCAAATACCTCCGTTTTGTTAGTGCGTTCAGGTCACTATCCAAAGGGTAACGCGCAAGCGCATTTCGAGACAAAAAAAAAAAAATCCATTACTATACTTAGAAGCATGTCAAACGCTGTTTAAAATCAATTTTTATGGTATTTTTCTCATAAAATAACGATAATATTCCAACCGGACAATAGTGTATTCATTCAAAGAGGAAAAGAAAAAACAGCGTGGTCGCGTGAACGCGCATATCCAATCTCTTTGTCACCAGGCAGACCACTGAGAAACTGAGCTACTATACTCTGCCCAGAGACAAGAGACGCCTCAATCTGCTTTCTGAAGGCTTTAGAGAGCCAATGGAAGCCTTAGAAAGTGCTGCGTAACCCCACAGATACTGTAGTTTCGATAGAGAATCAAAAGAAGAACTACAAATTCTCAGACAGGCTACTTCCTGCTTGGAATTTTCTCAGGTTTTTGCCTGCCATATGAGTTCTGTTATACTCACAGACACCATTCAAACAGTTTTAGAAACTTCAGAGTGTTGTCTATCCAAATCTACTAATAATATGCATATTCTCGTTTCTGGGCAAGAATAGTAACCAGTTTATATCGGGTACGTTTTTTTCATCCGGCCGTGAAAACACTGCCCCCTATCCTAAACAGGTTAACAATTTCCGCTAGTTTTTGCTACCATGTGTATTTCAGCTTGATTGAGCCTACTAACTGAGGAGTGTTAATTCACCTGTTTCCATACATGTTTCATTTTTAATAATTTATCTTACAAAGGAGTTTAATCTAACTGCTTAACTATTTATCTGTATGTGGAATTGTATTTAGTTATTTTTTACTCATTTGGAAGAGATTTCTGAATGTTCTTCACCCAGCATACACCCCTACAACCAGACATGCTTGATCTACTAATTTGCTGGATGCAGAGTTCAACAGAGTTCAAGTGAAGGTCAAGCAAATCATAGAAAAAGCAGACTGTATTGCAATCATCTCTGACGGGTGGTTGAATGTTCGTCGGCAAGGAATAATTAACTACATCATCTCCACCCCTCAACCAGTGTTCTACAAGAGCACAGACACAAGGGACAACAGACTCACCGGTCTCTACATTGCAGATGAGCTGAAGGCAGTCATCAATGACGTTGGACCACAGAAGGTATTTGCACTGGTGACAGACAATGCTGCGAACATGAAGGCTGCTTGATCTAAAGTGGAGGAGTCCTACCCTCACATCACACCCATTGGCTGTGCTGCTCATGCATTGAATCTTCTCCTCAAGGACATCATGGTACTAAAAACAATGGATACACTCTACAAGTGAGCCAAGGAAATGGTTAGGTATGTGAAGGGTTATCAAGTTATATCAGCAATCTACCTCACCAAGCAAAGTGAGAAAAATAAGAGCACCACGTTGAAGCTGCCCAGCAACACCCGTTGGGGTAGTGTTGTCATCATGTTTGACAGTCTCCTGGAGGGGAAGTAGTCTCTTCAAGAAATGGCCATATCACAGTCTGCCGATATGGACAGCCCCATCAAGAGGATCCTCCTGGATGATGTATTTTGGGACAGAGTGGTAAGCAGCCTGAAACTCCTGAAACCTATAGCAGTAGCCATTGCACAGATTGAGGGAGACAATGCCATCCTGTCTGATGTTCAGACTCTGCTTGCAGATGTAAGAGAAGAAATGCGTACTGCCCTACCCACTTCACTGTTGCTCCAAGCAGAGGAAACTGCAGTTCTGAAATACATCAAAAAGTCTGAAGCCCATACACGCCACAGCATACATGTTGGACCCCAAGTATGCTGGCAAGAGCATCCTGTCTGGTGCAGAGATCAACAAGGCCTATGGTGTCATCACTACCGTGTCTTTCCACCTTGGTCTGGATGAGGGCAAGGTTGTTGGCAGTCTGGCAAAGTACACTTCCAAGCAAGGGCTTTGGGATGGAGATGCAACATGGCAGTCGTGCCAACATATCTCATCAGCCACCTGGTGGAAGGGACTTTGTGGATATGAGGCTCTTTCCCCTCTTTCTCCATCATCCTCCAAATCCCACCAACATCAGCCGCCTCAGAGCACAACTGGTCCTTGTTTGGGAACACACACACCAAAGCACGCAACAGGCTGACCAATACAAGGGTTGAAAAATTGGTGGCCATCCGTGCCAATTTGAGGATTTTTGAGCCTGACAATGAGCCATCCTCAACAAGGTTGGAAAGTGACAGTGAAGCTGAGGCCTCAGAGTCTGATGTTCAAGAAGTGGACATTGAGGAATTCCAGGGAGAAGACATGGAAGCCTGAGAGGAAGACAACCAAAGCTTTAGTTTCTTGACAATCATTTTACAGATGTATATTGAATACTTTTTTGGGAGATGCGATGGATCATTGGGGATCATTCAATATTCCCTTTCTTTTGTTGTTCAGTGAAATCATCCCATGTGAAGAGTCAACTCATTTAAATAAAGTTAAATTTGTAACAAAATTGTTTTTTTTTTCCTATTGGAAGGATTTAATCATTTGCAATTATGTCTACTTATGATAAGGTAAAATATTTATGTTTCTGTCTCCATATGATATGGTAAATATATCCAATGTAAAAAAAAAATACATTTAATTGGTATTAATATTAATTCCCATATATTCCTCTTAATTCCCATATATTCCCGTTATTTCCCATATATTCCCGTTAATTCCCATGGAAAGACACATATTTCCCTCAGATTACACAGACCCACAAATAATTCAAAAACCAAATCAAATTTTGATAAACTCCCATATCCATTAGGTGAAATACCACAGTGTGCCATCACAGCAGCACGATTTGTGACCTGCTACCACAAGAAAAGGGCAACCAGTGAAGAATAATCCAACATTGTAAATACATTTTATTTATTGTCCCTTTTGTACTTTAACACATTGTTACAACACTGTACATAGTGATAATGACATTTGAATGTCTCTTTCTTTGAAACTTTTGTGAGTGTAATGTTTACTGTTAATTTCTGATTGTCATTTCACTTTAGTTGATTATCTATTTCACTTGCTTTGGCAATGTAAACATAGGTTTCCTATGCCAATAAAGCCTTTTGAATTGAATTGTGAGATATAGAGATTAGGGACAAGGTAGCACGTCCGGTGAACAGGTCAGTGTTCCATAGCCGCAGGAAAGAACCACAGAAATTGGATCGGCAGCATGACCAGGTGGACTGGAGATGGGGACAGACAGGAGTCATCAGGCCAGGTAGTCCAAAGGCATGGTCCTAGTGCTCAGGTCCTCGGGGAGGGAGGGAGGGGATATGGGAGAATTAGAGGGAGCATACCTAAGATCACACAGGACAGCAGATAAGATAGGAGAATTACACTAGATAGGAAAGACTGACCCTAGTCCCCCAGGCACATAGACTATTAGAGACTGAGAAAGGGTATTCGACAGCACACAAAATGTGTTGAGAATGATTTCACAGCATTCTTGTTATGTTACATTTGGATGTGTGAGAATGGAAGGCGTCAGTGTCGGCAGCAGTGTGGGCGATTTGATTCTAATGGCAACACTTATGTAACACCACCAAGCTCGTTCCCAGTCGCCTGCTGTGTGCGCGTGCACACACACACACACACACACACACACACACACACACACACACACACACTATAGTCTTTGACTGTAGTCTTTCTGTAGATTCAGCCAGTTCCTCTTTCGTGCTGTAATTTCTTTCAACCCTTCACCTCCATTACAGTTTTTCTCAATTGCTAAAACACAATTTCTGAAACCTTGCTCCATTTCCTGAAAACATTCAACACAAAACCTCATCTTCAAGCAGTATTTACATAACCTCTGACTCCTCTCGCAAAATGAAACATTCGCCTCAAAACAGTTTTACCTGTGTTCAAAATCAAACACTGCTCTCAAATCAAGCAGTCAGTAAACAATACACCGAAAAATAGAAAACACATTGTTCACATTGTTCAATTCTCAGGGAGAAGTACATTTTTTATCTAAAAAAACATTCATATTTTTCCGTCATTGTCTTTTGATGAACGAAAACATGTTCTATCATAGTAGCTCAAAATTGATCAGAAATTACTACTCTGCTTTGCTCTTTACAATTTTGTTTTTTGTTCTTCCTCCTCCTTGTACCCCTATTTTTACAGTATTGTACCCTGCATCTCACAAACTTGTTCTTTGTCTCTGTGATACTGTAATTCTTGTTCTTTGTTGATATGAACCTGCAACCAGTCAAAATCTATTGAGCAGTCAGTACTGTTAATAAATGGAAAGCACAATGTTCAGGGCCATACAATTTGTCCATTGTACAGTATACAGCCTACAATGCACTGTACTACAGTATACAAAACTAAAAGGGACAAAAATCAAAGGAGTAAACATGTGATCAATGTGCTTCTTCTTGTCTTTGGGTTGGGTCAGGCCAGAGCAGTTCGTCGACATCACAAGCAATATTGTCCCTCCTGAGGCAACGGGGGAAGAAGCCTCTTGTGTGCCGTATCCAGCCCTGACATGATTCCTCACCTATATCACCACAGGCTAAATCCATGGCTTGCAGCAGATTTACTCTGGTGTAGGGTTGTCTATCATACACTTTCCATCTCCAAGAGGAGAAAAACTCCTCAATCGGATTCAGGAAAGGCGAGTATGGAGGGAGGTACAAGTTCATAAACTGCCCATTGATGTTAAACCATTCGCTTACATGAGCAGCTTGGTGGAAACTGACATTGTCCCACACTATCACATAGGTGGGAATGGGATTCTCATTTAGCTCTTGACCCTGCTGCTCTTGAACCTGCTGCTCAAATAAAATATCTCTTAGATTGGCAATACATTTTAGAAGGTGCTGGGTGTTATATGGCCGAGTGTAACATGGTGATGTAGAACACCATGGTTGCTGATAGCAACACAGATTGTGACATTGCCACCTCGTTGACCAGGGACTTCAACAATGGCCCGCTGTCCAATCATGTTTCGGCCTCTCCTTCTCCTCTTTGTTAGATTGAAGCCTGCTTCATCGACAAAGATGAACTCATGGGGTCTGTCCAAGGATTCCAAGTCAAATATTGTCTGTGTAGAAATACAATATACTGTATGTAGGATTTTGTAAGTCATACAGAGATAGTGCTATACTGTAGAGTACAATTAGGCCTACTTTATGCACTTCTGATTCACATACATTGTATGTACTGAAGAGTAATGTCATTCACATAGTATGTGTTAGTACTGTAGACAATCTGGATTACAGTAAATGTTTCTGAATGTACACTTACTTGCACATACTGAGCTCGCAGTTCTTTCCCCCTTGGTGAGTTGCGCTCAAAAGGTACTCTGTATACTTGTTTCATTCGCATCCTGTTACTATGGAGGACACAGTCAATTGTGGAAATGCTCACACTGTCGATTCCCTGGAAGTGTGTGTTGTCTTGTATCACTCGTTCCTGGATTTCTCTGAGTCGTATTGCATTATCTTGAAGGACCATGCCAACTATAACGGCCTCATGCTCCCGAGTGAATATAGCTGTCCTTCCACCTGCATGTGGCAGCCTTGCAATTCTACAAAAAGTAGTTGAGCAGTTACAAAACATATTCATGCAGTACAATACATACAGTGATTAACTTTACAAATGTCTATTGAAACAGCTGCATATAGTGTAGTACAGTAAATTTGCAATTACAAAAATACAGTAGTATACTGTACCTGTTCTCTTCTCTGAATGTCCTTACAATGGTGGACACAGAAAATCGGCTCAAATTGGGTTGCACTCTAAGTCATGCTTCCTTCATTGTCAGTCCATGGACAAGAACATGGTATATAACTGTTGCTCGAATTTCATCAGATATTTCCACTCTTTGTCTTCCTCTTCCTCTTCGTCCTCCTCTTCCTCTTTCTTGCCCTCCTCCTCCTCTTCCTCCTCGTCGCCCACCTCGCATACGCACTCGTCCTCGTCCTCTCACATTGTTTCTTCTATCCATTCTCAGACTTTCTCCTTCCCACCTTCAACAACCTGTTTGCTTTCTGAACTGGCTTATATTGGTTGTGTCACATCATTTGAAACAGGTTAAATCAATTTTGAGTGGTTGTGTTCAATCAATGACATGTGTTCTCTATTTGTATTTGATTGTTGCCACTTGTGTTTACCAGTATGGATGACATGTGCATTAGAGTGCAGAATGTGTTTTGAGAATGAGAATGTGTTTAGAGTTTTGCTGAAAAGTCTAAGTGAGATCTGCAAATTGTGTTTTACCATGTGAAATGGTTTAAGGTATTGACAACAGACGGCATAATTAGCTAAATGAGTCCAGGCAACTGAGAACTTTGTTCAGCCAATGGGTTTTAGTGTTTTAGCATTTGAAAAAAACTGTAACATTTGGGTGGGTGTACGTATGTATTTTCACTCTTTTTCTGAGACTGTTGAGATACGTAGGCAATCAAATGCAAATAAGAGTTAATCTCGACTTGTATTTGGCATCATTGCCTTCCCATATGTGACTTGTTTCAGGAAACTAGGCGTATGTCGCGTGCCACTACTTCAGAGGAGCGCCATTTGAGTGTAAATTATATATTTTTTTAAATCAAAATGTTTTTTGGCAGAAATGCCTTCTGGAACATGTAAACTTTCATGTGCCTTAATAACAAACTTGTATGCCATCTGTAAATACTAAAAACAGCAACCTTCCCGCTAGCCATGATTGGCTGAGATAATGAGTGGGCTGGACATGCCGAGAGATGAGTTCAGATTGGTATGCCATGTAGCACGCTTCTGTCTGTTTGAGCTGATCAGTATGTGTAGGTAATCCTGTCTAACGCATCTTTTTTGAAAGATATCACGTAGTAGAACTGCATATGTGCTCACCATGACAAGAGAGGGAAAGCATCCATCCATGTATGCGGGTAAAAGAGTCTAGCTCGCTACATTTTCAGATATTACACGTTTCTAATTTTGTCAGAAAGTCGTTTTCTTTTCAAGTTAAAGCGTGTTGTTGCTGGCTGCAGTAATACCCACAAGGATGTGTTTTTACGACTCATTTGTGGTACAAAAACGAAAAGCTAGCTTTGAAGTGGGACCGGATTGGAGTATAGGAACCGGGGGCACGTCTACTGTATGCAGTGCTCATTTCACCCCGGAAGATTTCGATGATCTATACTGAACAAAAATATAAACGCAACATGGACAAGCAGGCACACACAAGCCTAAGATCACCATGCACAATGCCAAGCATTGTCTGGAGTGGTGTAAAGTTTGCCGCCATTGACCTCTGGAGCAGTGGAAACGCGTTCTCTGGAGTGATGAATCATGCTTCACCGTCTGGCAGTCCGACGGACAAATCTGGGTTTGGCGGATGCCAGTGTAATACTCTTGTTTGAACTAGGTATTGAGTTTGTTCTTGTTAAAACCAAGTATTGAGTTTATTTTTTACAATTAAGTGGGTTTATATTTAAAAGGTGATTGAATTGCTCCTAAACTGTAATGTTGTTAATGCATTATGCTTTTTGAAGAAATATTTATTTAATTTATAAGTGAATAGTTTGGTTTACTTTGAAGTTTAAGTTTTGACCAATAAGGTCGCTTGTTAAACTGTGGCCAATGGGAGTTGACCTGGTTAACAGGAGGCCTGGGAAAAAAGGGAGGGAAAGAGACGTTGAGAAAAGGATGGACGTTTTACATTAGGACCGTTGGTGAAGAAAAATTATAAAAGAAGACGACAAAACTAGAACAAAATCCATACCTACTAAGACATGAAGGGAAATACCAATTTTATTTTATAAAAGAGTTGTTATAATTTTGTTAAGACTTAATAAAGACTGAAGCTACCATCTCGTCGTGGAGATATTTGCCAGCCTTGAGGTTAGCCTAGCCTCATGTGACACCTGGAGATAATTGCTTGGGAAGCTTAACGAGTTCGTGTTCCCATGGGATATCGGTTACGGCTAAGGAGTACTGTCTGCATGGGTAGCTGTGCTTGCCTTGGACTTTGTGAGGAAACCTGCATGGAACTGCCATACTTCGCTGAGGGAATATCTACTAAGTAGTGAGTAACCACAACGTGAGGTGCTTCTGGATATTTTTGGGTGTCGTCATTTTTTTGAGCTGAAAAACGCGCCAACGGTTTGTTTAAGCTAACTTGAGATAATTTGGCACGGGTTGTGCACGACTCATTGGGGTTTATTATTTTTATTTCCTTTGATGTTGTCTAAAATGTATTTGTGTTTGAAAATGCATTAATACACATATTGAACCTTATGTATGTTGCCTTGGTGGAGTCATTGATTGTTTCAATTTAATTTAATGCATGGGATAGTTTATCCTGATTAAATAACAGAAACCTATAATCATTTCATCTGAAGTTAATACCCTATTGTCATAACCCTAGATAGTTTACAATAGGAATTCTTATTGGAGATGTCCTTCTCACTTATGTAGAGTATCCCATTGTGAGAGTCATATTCAAGCCTGGTGAGAGGTTTACACCAGGAAAACGCTACCTGCCTGAATGCATAGTGCCAACTGTAAAGTTTGGTGGAGGAGGAATAATGGTCTGGGACTGTTTTTCATAGTTCCAGTGAAGGGAAATCTTAATGCTACAGCATACAATGACATTCAAGACGATTCTGTGCCTCCAACTTTGTGGCAAAAGTTTGTGAAAAGCCCTTTCTGGTTTCAGCATGACAATGCCCCCGTGCAAAAAGCGAGGTCCATACAAAAATGGTTTGTCAAGATCGGTGTAGAAGAACTTGACTGGTCTGCACAGAGCCCTGACCTCAACCCCATCTAACATTTTTGGGATTAAATTTAACGCTGACTGCGAACCAGGCTTAATCGCCCAACATCAGTGCCCGACCTCACAAATGTTATTGTAGCTAAATGGAAGCAAGTCCCAGCAGCAATGTTCCATCATCTAGTGGAAAGCCTTCCCAGGAGAGTGGAGGCTATTATAGCAGCAAAGGGGGGACCAACTCCATATTAATGCCCATAATCTTGGAATGAGATGTAAGATGACAGGTGTCCACATACTTTTGATCATGTAGTGTATTATTCAACAAATAAACATGACTTTCAGCAGAAGCTTTTATTGAAGTGGTTAATTTTTTTCAAGGTGAAGCATATACAGTATATGCTTGTACATATTGTAATATATCTATTAGGACAGAAACTATCGAAGTTCAGTGGAATTATTTATTGAGTATCAAGCAATCAAGGTTATCTTCTCTTTAAAATAAATACCTTTTCAAGGCCAGCATACAGTGAGTTTCAACATTAGAAAATTACATTTGAAAGACTGGTTGAATACAAGACATTTACAATTCCGTTATTAGATTGATGATAACTCATTATTATTCAATAATTCTATAAATATGCTTTTTTTTAATTCACCACACAGTATGATTACAATCCATTAACACAATATATATACATGTAAATGCAGTACACAAATGAAAATGGCTACTCTCAAGCAATTACAACGAATTATTTTAATTCAGGATAATAAATGTAATGTTTACCTTTATATTAATGTTAGGTTCCAAAGGTCTTTTGTAATTGATTTCTGTGATGGTATAGAAAACTCACACAAGACAACAACTTGTACCTAGTAATTAAAGGAGCTACATGCACGATTAGCAATAGATTGGATTTCTTTGCGTTTAAAAAACACGACTTACAAATGCCTAAAATAGCATTGCACTACTTCTTTACCTTAATCTCAAAAATACCTGCTGCAGGGACAGCGTTTAATAATTATGTTTATATCATGGAATTGTATTCCTTTACTACTGGAGATATAGCGTTCACATTTAGCACTATTTGCATGTAGAAATGCTAAGTCTAGCCCATATTAAGGAGAATTTTGCCTTGTTACAAACAAATCTCTATTTTTGATGGAAATGGATGGAAATGGTCCGGACACTATTTTTCTCCCGATTTTGTTTTATTTTTAGGTTTTGAGAAACTTACACCAAATAGTGATTCATTTCCTCATCCTCATTATGCAGTACGGGGGCTCTGGAAAACATTAACAAAGGCTCCAAAAACACCCAAATACGTCCTTTTAGAAATGGAAAAGCTCTCAGTATATTGATACAGATCTTTAGATGTTGTACACATGAAATTGTGTAATTGCAAACTTTATCCGCAATGTTATGTTCCATTTTGTTGCGACTTGAACCACACGTCTTTGTCCATTCTACAGGTAACTGCCAAAATAAAGGAAACACTTGAGTATAGGAGAGATACAAAGTATATTGAAAGCAGGTGCTTTCACACAGGACATTCCATACACTTGTAGAATCTATGCCAAGGTGCATTAACGCTCTTCTGGTGGTGTGTGGTGGCCCAACTCCCTATTAAGACACTTTATGTTGGTATTTTCTTTATTTTGGCAGTTACCTGTAGCAGCAGGCTACACGGACAATGGAGCACCTGGACAGGGGAAACGACTCGAGTCACACAAAATGGAATATAACTTGCAGAGAAAGTTTGGAATGACACACTTTCATGTGTACAACATCTAAAGACCTCTGCATCACCACACTGATAGTGTTTCCAATTCTTAAAGGAAGTATTTTGGTGTTTTTGGAGCATTTGTTAAATGTTTTTTCCGAGTCCCCGTACTGCGCAATGAGGATGAGGAAATGAATCGCTGGTTGATGTAAGTTTCTGAAAAACAAGTGAAATCGCAAAAAAAAATGTCTAGACCCTTCTATAGCATTTTTTGATTTGGTTGTAAAAAAGCAAACATCTCCTTTAAGGGAGATCTCTTCAGGGACTGCTGATACAGGGCAGTTTCCCAACCCTGTGCAAGTAGAGAAGGGGCTGCACAAACCCAAAGACCACAATGATGGAGAAACAAATGGAGAATGCCAAACCAAGCTTACTATCTTCTAAGAAATTCTGAAGTGGAATTGCTACTATAATAGTAAAATAATTAATCAGCATTGCCACCATGATAATTACAATTATCCTAAAGGCCCTCATCTTCATGTTTATCCCTTTTCTCTCCCTGTCTCCTTCCCCCGGCCCAGGGCGTTTCAGCGCCCTGAGAACAGCCAGGCAGCAGAAGAGCATCACAGAAATCACAACCAAGTAAAACCCCAAAATAAAGTAATTGATTGCAAATTGGAATTCATTAAGCACATGCACAAAGCAGGACCCAAGCACCATCAGCCAGACCAGCCCAGAGCACCCCACCCTGTATCTCAGGGGTTTGTACTTCAGGAAGGTTACAGGGTGAACCACCGCCAAGTAACGCTCCACACAGACACTACACTGAAAAAGAGGACGACCAGTGCTGATGAATCCCATGCAGAATCGTATAACGCTCAGTACAGCACCATTCATTTGGAAGTAAATGTAGATTATATTCAACAGACAGTTCAGGCAGAAGAGGATTTCAGACACAGCGAGGTTGAGAGTGAAGAAATCTGAAGCCACCAACCCTCCTGCTCCGGTCACAATCAGCCACACGACGTAGAGATTGGTGGGGAGACCCAGGAAGAGGTTGATGGTGTAGGCAGCAGTGTAAATTATATACATAGATGGATAGAGACCGTATTTGGTGAGGAGAGTAGTGTTGCTTTCTATGGAGGTGTTCATCTCTTTTCAATAAGTAGTATACAACAATCCAGTGACTTGCAGGTGCTGGGTACAAAAAAATAGTCATGAAATAAATGTTCAGGTGCTCATAACTTCCCAGTTGTTGAGAATGAAATCTGTGAATATTAAGGACAAACATTTCTTCTTGGAGTGATATTTTAACAATCCATCAACATGTGTTTCTTAGTTGATAGACAGCCACACATTACAAATGTAATATTTAAGAAATATTTAAGCAAGTTGCTAGCTACAGTACCAGTCAAATGTTTGGACACCTACTCATTCAAGAGTTTTTTTTTTTTTTTTTACTATTTTCTACATTGTACAATAATAGTGAAGACATCAAAACCAGACCAGTATCCCTTCTTTCTTTCCTCTCCAAAACTCTTGAGCGTGCCGTCCTTGGCCAGCTCTCTTGCTATCTCTCTCAGAATGACCTTCTTGATCCAAATCAGTCAGGTTTCAAGACTGGTCATTCAACTGAGACTGCTCTTCTCTGTGTCACGGAGACTCTCCGCACTGCTAAAGCTAACTCTCTCTCCTCTGCTCTCATCCTTCTAGACCCATCTGCTGCCTTTGATACTGTGAACCATCAGATCCTCCTCTCCACCCTCTCCGAGTTGGGCATCTCCGGCGCGGCTCACTCTTGGATTGCGTCCTACCTGACAGGTCGCTCCTACCAGGTGGCATGGCGAGAATCCGTCTCCGCACCACGTGCTCTCACCACTGGTGTCCCCCAGGGCTCAGTTCTAGGCCCTCTCCTATTCTCGCTATACACCAAGTCACTTGGCTCTGTCATATCCTCACATGGTCTCTCCTATCACTGCTACGCATACGACACACAATTAATCTTCTCCTTTCCCCCTTCTGATAACCAGGTGGCGAATCGCATCTCTGCATGTCTGGCAGACATATCAGTGTGGATGACGGATCACCACCTCAAGCTGAACCTCGGCAAGACGGAGCTGCTCTTCCTCCCGGGGAAGGACTGCCCGTTCCATGATCTCGCCATCACAGTTGACAACTCCATTGTGTCCTCCTCCCAGAGTGCTAAGAGCCTTGGCGTGACCCTGGACAACACCCTGTCGTTCTCCGCTAACATCAAGGCGGTGACCCGATCCTGTAGGTTCACGCTCTACAACATTCGCAGAGTACGACCCTGCCTCACACAGGAAGCGGCGCAGGTCCTAATCCAGGCACTTGTCATCTCCCGTCTGGATTACTGCAACTCGCTGTTGGCGGGGCTCCCTGCTTGTGCCATCAAACCCCTACAACTCATCCAGAACGCCGCAGCCCGTCTGGTGTTCAACCTTCCCAAGTTCTCTCACGTCACCCCGCTCCTCCGGACACTCCACTGGCTTCCAGTTGAAGCTCGCATCTGCTACAAGACCATGGTGCTTGCCTATGGAGTTGTGAGGGGAACGGCACCTCCGTACCTTAAGGCTCTGATCAGTCCCTACACCCAAAGAAGGGCACTGCGTTCATCCACCTCTGGCCTGCTCGCCTCCCTACCTCTGCGGAAGCACAGTTCCCGCTCAGCCCAGTCAAAACTGTTCGCTGCTCTGGCACCCCAATGGTGGAACAAGCTCCCTCAAAACGCCAGGACAGCGGAGTCAATCACCACCTTCCGGAAACACCTGAAACCCCACTTCTTTAAGGAATACCTGGGATAGGATAAAGTAATCCTTCTAACCCACCCCCCACCCCCCCAAAAAGATATAGATGTACTATTGTAAAGTGGTTGTTCCACTGGATATCATAAGGTGAATGCACCAATTTGTAAGTCGCTCTGGATAAGAGCGTCTGCTAAATGACGTAAATGTAAAAATGTAAATGTAAAACGATGAAATAACACATATGGAATTATGTAGTAACCAAAAAAGCGTGAAACAAATCTAAATATATTTTAGATTTTAGATTCTTCAAAGTAGCCACCCTTTGCCTTGATGACAGCTTTGCACACTCTTGGCATTCTCTCAACCAGCTTCACCTTGAATTCTTTTCCAACAGTCTTGAAGAGTTCCCACATATGCTGAGCACTTGTTGGCTGCTTTTCCTTCACTCTGTGGTCCAACTCATCCCAAACCATCTCAGTTGGGTTGAGGTCGGGTGATTGTGGAGACCAGGTCATCTGATGCAGCACTCCATCAATCTCCTTCTTGGTCAAATAGCCCTTACACAGCCTGGAGGTGTGTTGGGTCACTGTCCTCATGAAAAACAAACGATAGTCCCACTAGGCGCAAACCAGATGGGATGGCGTATCGCTGCAGAATGCTGTGGTAGCCATGCTGGTTAACTGTGCCTTGAATTCTACATAAATAACAGACAGTGTCACCAGCAAAGCACCCCAACACCATCACACCTCCTCCTCGATGCTTCACGGTTGGAACCACACATGCAGAGATCATCCGTTCACCTACTCTGCGTCTCACAAAGACACGGCGGTTAGAACCAAAAATCTCAAATTTGAACTCATCAGACCAAAGGACAGATTTCCACCGGTCTAATGTCCATTGCTCGTGTTTCTTGGCCCAAGAAAGTATCTTCTTCTTATTGGTGTCCTTTAGTAGTGGTTTCTTTGTAGAATTCAACCATGAAGGCCAGATTCATGCAGTCTCCTCTGAACAGTTGATGTTGAGATTTGTCTGTTACTTGAACTCTGTGAAGCATTTATTTGGGCTGCAATTTCTGAGGCTGGTAACTCTAATGAACTTATCCTCTGAGCTGTACTTAACATAAGATGGATTTGGTTTTTTATCAAATAGGGATTTCTTCTGTATACCAGCCCTACCTTGACACAACAACTGACTGGCTCAAATGCATTAAGAAGGAAAGAAACACAAATTAACTTTTAACAAGGCACCGCTGTTAATTGAAATGCGTTCCAGGTGACTACCTCATGAAGCTGGTTGAGAGAATGCCAAGAGTGTGCAAAGTTGTCATCAAGGCAAAGGGTGGCTACTTTGAAGAATCTCAAATATATAATCTATTTAGATTTGTTTAACGCTTTTTTGGTTACCACATGATTCCATATGTGTTATTTCATAGTTTTGATGTCTTCACTATTATTCTACAATGTAGAAAATATTAAAAATAAAAATAAACCTTGAATGAGTAGGTATGTCCAAACTTTTGACTGGTACTGTAGCTAAATGAGTAACCCTTGTAATTACCAGACTTGTATTGTTAATAAGGTAGTTATTAGGGCTGAGTATTGGCAGAGACCTCACAATACGATTTGTATCACAATACATAGACATAACAATTTGATACATATTGCAATTCCATATGTATCTCAATTCTGTATGTATTGCGATTTAATTCTGCCATAGGGTAGTATGGTGTGTGCAACACCAGGGTTGTGGGTTCGATTCCCACGGGGGGCCAGTACAAAAAATGTATGAAATGTATGCATTCACTACTGTAAGTCGCTCTGGATAAGAGCGTCTGCTAAGTACCTAAAAATGTAAATTATGGTATTTTAAATCATGCCAGCAAAACCTTTTACCTGAGTAATTTGTTTACAACTCCTCAAAGTCAGATATTATCTGTTAATCTACTGTATGTTAAGGGTTTTAATCAAATATTATGATTCATAATAAATAGTTTGAGCTTTTACATAAGTAAAATCTAGGTACATTTTAGACTGTAAAATAAAAAAGCAAAACAAATATAACAGCAGCATGCTAAACATTAATGTTATTTAAACGTCTAGTCTCTACAACAATCCAACCATTTAAACTTAAAAAATTATGAAATTCAGACATTTCTAACCTGGATTGTCGAAGCAGTCTTTTCTTCTGTAAGGCTGTAGTGGTAGTGTCCAAAAAGTCTAATGTAGACATCCATTGCTTTTACCAGCACACCTGTGTATGTCCCCTCACTACAAAAACAACTTTGTTAATTGTCCAGGAACTGATTTGAAAAAGTAAGAACATGAGCAAAACTATTTGCCTAACTTTCCAGTCTGGTATATTTCTACATTAAAGCTCACATATACAACACATGAAATTCTGTAGAAGCTTTTATTGAAGAGGTTAAATCCAGAGGTTACAATCAAACACGTACAGGTAAGTGCCAAAATAATAAACACCAATATAAAGTGTCTTAATTGGACCACCATGAGCCAGAACAGCTTCAATGCACCATGGCATATATTCTACAAGTGTCTGGAACGCTATTGGAGGGATGCAACACTTTTTTTCCACAAGAAATTCCATAATTTGGGGTTTTGTTGATGGAAAACGCTGGCTCAGGCGCCGCTCCAGAATCTCTTCTTCTTCGTGTGAATTTCTGGCAAACTAGACTCTGTGTTGCGCCTTTTGCAGGTCGGTGTTCAGGTTGTCAATTTTTTGGCACAAAATAAAGGGAAAAGGGGAAAGGGATAATCTTAAATTGCACAACCATCAAACCCTGCACTACCCCCAAAACCCACCACCCCTGTCACGACTCCTGCCGAGGGTGACTCCTCTCCCTGTTTGGGTGGCGCTCGGCGGTCGTCGTCACCGGCCTACTAGCTGCCACCGATCCCTTTTTCCCTTTTCTGTTGGTTTTGTCTTGATTGTTTGCACCTGTGTATGATTAGTGTTTAATTTAGTATTTAAGCCCGTTTCCCCACCTGTTCTGTGTGCGGGCTTACTTTCTGTTGTCAACTGTTGTTTATGCAGTGGTACGTATTATCGGATCCTTGTGTTTGTTGGATCACACCCAGTTGTGTTTTCGTGGGTGTACTTTTCTTTTACGGTGCAATTCATTAAAAGCCCATTAGCAACTATTCCTGTTTCCTGCGCCTGACTCCACACCCACTACTGCAAGCGTGACAACCCCATTCTACTACCTTGGCCCTAAACAATCCTACACCAGGCCGTCTACTCCCTGAAGATCTTCTGCACTAAAATCTCTCACACCCAAATATTTATCTGCTGCTGCAACTACCATCTTCTGTGATTTCCGCTCCAACAGTGCAGTCCAGTTGATCACAATGGCTATAAACGCAACAAATCCAACCTTACTAAACCTCATCCTCTCTGGATCTCTCTCTTCAGGCCTACTCACTGGGGGCTCCCAGTCAAATCACTCACCCTTTGGCTATCCTCTACTCTCTTCACTGCCTCAGCATTGGAAACATTCTACCCCAGAACAGCGAATATAACCTAATTTGACCTTGTCAGCTAGAAACTCTGTGTCAAAGCTCAACAAGACACAGGGTATTTTCAATCTCGCCATTGCCACCTACATCTCACCAAATGGCATCATAAATACCAGGAATATTAGTGTAATTTTTTTTCTCCCCAATTTCGAGGTATCCAATTTGTAGTAGTTACAGTCTTGTCTCATTGCTGCAACTCCCATACGGACTCGGGAGAGGCGAAGGTCGAGAGCCATGCGTCCTCCGAACCCAACCAAGCTGCACTGCTTCTTGACACAATGCCCATCCAACCCGGAAGCCAGCCGCACCAAAGTGTCGGAGGAAACACCATACACCTGGCGACCTGGTCAGCGTGCACTGCGCCCGGCCCACCACAGGAGTCACTAGTGCGCGATGAGACAAGGATATCCCTGCCGGACAAACCCTCCCTTACCCGGACGACACTGGGCCAATTGTACTCCGCCCCATGGGCCTCCCGGTCGCGGCCGGCTGCGACAGAGCCTGGACTCGAACCCAGAATCTCTGGTGGCACAGCTAGCACTGCAATGCAGTGCCTTAGACCACTGCGCCACCCGGGAGGCCCTAGGAATATTATTTTTAATTTGATTCACCATTACACTCAACACTACCCCACTGATCACTCCTTTGAGCGGCTCCCTGCTCCGGAGAGTAAAGCAAGACACAGGTTGAGCCCCGAGACGCATGAAGCACAGCGCCCGCTGCCTCTGGGCGGAGGATGCACGAAAAATATAAACAATTCCACTTCTCCAAACTTTCACAGATGTAACCACTCCCAGTTTGTCCTTTACCCAGCCTGAAACAACTGGCGGGCTAGACAAAAAGCAGGAATCTACTTTTTTTTTCTTCAATAATCGTACTCCTACCGGTCCAAAATCATCTCTGATAGGACTCCCATGGCAACCATTGGAAGTGTCTACCACACCTGTATCCGCAGGTACTTCATCCTGGTCTGGCTCATACATTTTTTAACACAAAAACAACCAATCTATTTACAGATGTACATTATTTATCACAGTGTGTAATATATAAATATAAAAGATTTGAGAAGTTTGACCAACTAGGTAGAGCAGAAGGAGTGAGTACAACAGAAATACAATGTTTACATACAGTACTGGTCAAAGTTTGGACACACCTACTCACCACCCCTACCTTGTCACAAAACAACTGACTGGCTCAAATGCATTAAGAAGGAAAGAAACACAAATTAACTTTTAACAAGACACACCTGTTAATTGAAATGCGTTCCAGGTGACTACCTCATGAAGCTGGTTGAGAGAATGCCAAGTGTGTGCAAAGCTGTCATCAAGGCAAAGGGTGGCTACTTTGAAGAATCTCAAATATATAATATATTTAGATTTGTTTTACACTTTTTTGGTTACTACATGATTCCATATGTGTTATTTCATAGTTTTGATGTCTTCACTATTATTCTACAATGTAGAAAATAGTAACAAATAAAGAAAAACCCTTGACTGAGTAAGTGTGTCCAAACTTTTGACTGGTACTGTATATTGACTGCAATATTGGGAAAGCAATGGTCACTATTTTTTTATTTAACCTTTATTTAACTAGGCAAGTCATGTGTTATTTTCGAATAGGAAAGAACCGAAAGGCCTGTACTCTGCATATGCTCCCAATTACCACCTTTATTGACCAACGTTTTCATGCAGAAGGATCTTCATCAGGTGACAAAAGGTGAAATTAAGCTCTGATTCATAAAAAGGTGTGCTTCCACTGGGACAATGAGAATTTGCATTGGGTCTTGCATTGGTTAGGGCAGCGCTCACTCTGTCTGTTCTACCTCCTTGGACTAACCAATACATCCTAAGCTGTCACCAGCACATCTGTAGATTTCCCCTTATTACAAAAACAAGTTTGTTAATTGACCAGAACCTGATTTGCAAAAGTAAGAACATGCGCAAAAACCATTTGCATGCTCATACACTTCTATAACAAGGCTCACATATACAACAACCTTGCAACACATGAAGTTCAGTAGAAACTTTTATTGAAGAGGTCAAATCCAGAGGTTCCAATCAAACACGTTCATTGAACTTTGCAAAACAAACATCTCATATACTCTGAGTATACCAAACATTAAGAACACCTTCCTAATATTGAGTTGCATCCCTTTTTGCCCTCAGAACAGTCTCAATTCGTCAGGGCATGGACTCTACAAGGTGCCGAAAGTGTTCCACATGGATGCTGGCTCATGTTGACTCCAATAGTTCCCACAGTTGTGTCAAGTTGGCTGGATGTCCTTTGGGTGGTGTACCATTCTCGATAAACACAGGAAACTGTTGAGTGTGAAAAATCCAGCAGCGTTGCCGTTCTTGACACAAACCAGTGCGCCTGGCACCTACTAACATACCCTTTTCAAAGGCAATTCAATATTTTGTCTTGCCCATTCACCCTTTGAATGGCACACATACACAATCCATGTCTCAATTGTCTCGAGGCTTAGAAATCCTTCTTTAACCTGTCTCCTGTGGATTTAACGAGTGACATCAATAAGGGATCATAGCTTTCACCTGGATTCACCTGGTCAGTCTATGTCATGAAAAGAGCAGGTGTTCTTAATATTTTGTAGACTCAGTTTGGTAAATAAAAATGTATTAGAGAACTTCTTCCATATTGGATAATATAGTTCTTGGAGTGGTCTACACGTTCTGTGTGTAAATAAATGACAACCCAAGATCCTCAGTACAAAATCTGTACAAAAAATCCTATTCTACAGTTAATCTTTGCAATGTCTTGAATTGGAAAAAACATATGGTCAAATACTTTACTATGAATGAACATGGCAATTGTGGGACATAAAGTTATTGAATTGTCTAGTATAAGCAATGTAAGAGCAAGAGATTCCGGAATAATAGACTTGAAGTATGTCAGATACCAGTAGTGTGCTTTCAAGAACACTTACAAGGCAGTACGTCTGATTACACTAGTGCTCCTGCTGAAGCAAGCACACCAATAACAGTAGTGTTCTTGTTTTCATCAAGCACACTAATAATAAAAAAGTATGTCAGATTGCAGTAGTGAGATTTTAACAAGCACACTAATTCATCTGCGTCATCAGACAGTAGGGCAATAGTACGAGATCTGTTGCATAATGCCAGGTTGACCTCATACAGAGAGCATAAGTGGTCAAAACAACTGCTCCCTCTTTTTCTCTCACTCTGCTCTCTCTTACACACACGCACATGCACTCACACACACCATTGATACGCACACACACACACACGGAGTAGGCTGTATATCTAGGCCACTGGTAGTCCGATTAGACCCCTGGACCTGCTGGAATTTTGTTTTGATGGAGTTGTTTTTCCAGAGATAACTAGGGGCTTCTGCAGAGACAACATCATGCCCTTGATCGGTGTACAGATCATTGTTCCCACTGGAAAAACTGGTTGCAATGACGTCAAGACGTCATGTGCCATTTATTGCACGCTAGGTTATATATATTGTCACAGGACTGTATAGATCGCTTGAATGTAGATTGCACCTGGTAATGAAGTGCAGAAAGGCTTTTATCTATCATGTACAGTGCATTCCGAAAGTATTCAGACCCCTTGACTTTTTCCACATTTTGTTACGTTACAGCCTTATTCTAAAATTGTTTAAATAAATAGTTTCCCTCATCAATCAACACACAATACCCCATAATGACAAAGTGAAAACAGTTTTTTGAGAAATACCTTATTTACATAAGTATTCAGTCCTTTTGCTATGAGACTCGAAATTGAGCTCAGGTGCATCCTGTTTCCATTGATCATCTTTGAGATGTTTCTACAACTTGATTGGTGTCCACCTGTGGTAAATTCTATTGATTGGACATGATTTGGAAAAGCACACACCTGTATATATAAGGTCCCACTGTTGACAGTGCATGTCAGAGCAAAAACCAAGCCATATGAGGTCAAAGGAATTGTCCATAGAGCTCTGAGACAGGATTGTGTCGAGGCACAGATCTGGGGAAGGGTACCAAAAAGGTCCCCCATTGGTGGTCCGCCATTGAAGGTCCCGAAGAACACAGTGGCCTCCATCATTCTTAAATGGAAGAAGTTTGGAACCACCAAGACTCTTCCTAGAGCTGGCCGCCCGGCTAAACTGAGCAATCGGGGGAGAAGGGCCTTGGTCATGGAGGTGACCATGAACCCGATGGTCACTCTGACAGAGCTCCAGAGTTCCTCTGTTTAGATGGGAGAACCTTCCAGAAGGTTCTGCAGCACTTCAGCCAATCAGGCCTTTATGGTAGTGGCCAGATAGAAGCCACTCCTCAGTAAAAGACACACGACCGCTGTTTTGAGTTTGCCAAAAGCCACCTAAAGACCATGAGAAACAAGATTCTCTGATCTGATGAAACCAAGATGGAACTTTTTGGCCTGAATGCCAAGCGTCATATCTGGAGGAAACCTGGCACCATCCCTATGTTGAAACCTGGTGGTGGCAGCATCATGCTGTGGGGATGTTTTTCAGTGGCAGGGGCTGGAAGACTAGTCAGGATCGAGGGAAAGATGAACGGAGCAAAGTACAGAGAGATCCTTGATGAAAACCTGCTCCAGGACCTCAGACTGGGGGAAAAGGTTCACCTTCCAACAGGACAATGACCCGAGGCACACAGCCCAGACAACACAGGAGGGGCTTTGGGACAAGTCTCTGAATGTCCTTGAGCGGCCCAGCCAGGACACGGACTTGAACCCATTCGAACATCTCTGGAGAGACCTGAAAATAGCTGTGCAGCGACACTCCCCCATCCAACCTGACAGAGCTTGAGAGGATCTGCAGAGAAGCATGGGATAAATACAGGTGTGCCAAGCTTATAGCGTCATACCCAAGAAGACTCGAGGCTGTAATCGCTGCCAAAGGTGCTTCAATAAAGTACTGATTGAAGGGTCTGAATATTTATGTAAATGTAATATTTCCATTATTTAAAAAAAAATGTATCCACTACCATTCAAAAGTTTAGGGTCACTTAGAAATGTCTTTGTTTTTGAAAGAAAAGCCCTTTTTTATCCCATTAAAATAACATAAAATTGATCAGAAATACAGTGTAGACATTGTTAATGTTGTAAATGAGTATTGAAGTTGGAAACGGCTGATTTTTTTATGGAATATCTACATAGGCGTACAGAGACCCATTATCAGCAACCATCACTCCTGTGTTCCAATGGCACGTTGTGTTAGCTAATCCAAGTTTATAATTTTAAAAGGCTAATTGATCATTAGAAAACCCTTTTGCAATTATGTTAGCACAGCTGAAAACTGTTCTGATTAAAGAAGCAATAAAACTGGCCTTCTTTAGACTAGTTGAGTATCTGGAGCACTAAGTACATTAGTATCTAGTTTGAGAAACAGACGCCTCACAAGTCCTCAACTGGCAGCTTCACTAAATAGTACCCGCAAAACACCAGTCTCATCGTCAACAGTGTAGAGGCGACTCCAGGATGCTGGCCTTCTAGGCGGAGTTCCTCTGTTCGGTGTCTGTGTTCTTTTACCCATCTTAATCCTAGAAGGCCAGCATCCTGGAGTCGCCTCCTCACTGTTGACGTTGAGACTGGTGTTTTGCCTGTTATCGAACCCACAAATGCCGATGCTCCAGATACTCAACTAGTCTAAAGAAGGCCAGTTTTATTGCTTCTTTAATCAGAACAGTTTTCAGCTGTGCTAACATAATCGCAAAAGGGTTTTCTAATAATCAATTAGCCTTTTAAAATGATAAACTTGGATTAGCTAACAAAACATGCCATTGGAACACAGGAGTGATGGTTGCTGATAATGGGTCTCTGTACGCCTATGTAGATATTCTATAAAAAAATCTGCCGTTTCCAACTTCAATACTCATTTACAACATTAACAATGTCTACACTGTATTTCTGATCAATTTGATGTTATTTTAATGGACAAAAAAATAACTTTTTCAAAAACAAGGGCATTTCTAAGTGACCTCAAACTTTTGAACGGTAGTGTACATTTGCAACAATTTCTAAAAACCTGTTTTTGCTTTGTAATTATGGGGTATTGTGTGTGGATTGATGATGGAAAAAACAACTTCATCCATTTTAGAATAAAGCTGTAACGTAACAAAATGTTAAAAAGTCAAGGGGTCTGAATACTTTCCGAATGCGCTGTATGTACTGTACATGGGAAGTGCCAATAGTAGCAGTCTTGGCAGATTTAAATGTTGTTGATGTCTGTGAGAAAGAAGTCCCCTTGCTTTGTATGATGATGTCATGTTCCTGAGTCTACCTTTAAACAAATGTGTACTTGAGATTCTGCAGTCCCATCCTACTGCTACTGGGCCAGTGGTCCTAAGTTACCGCACACTGGTGAGTGTTGGAGGAGGCCATAGGAAGGTGTTGTCAAACACCCTTGAATCTGTTCAGCCACCATGGTTTCAATCCAGACTCATTGTGCCCTCTACTGGCCACGTCAGTACAGTATACAATAACAACGGTCCAGTGCTTTAAGCAGGTGCTGGAGATGACATAGTATGTTAAGCAAAAGGAAAGAGAAGATTATGTGCGCTGTTTAAGGACGCAACATTTCAACCTTCAAGCTGAGGTATGCAGGCTATCGGCATCCAATGTTTTGTTGAAAAGAGCTAGATTGGAGAATTTAAGCTAGAGAAGGAAGGTAGAGACAAGGAAGCTGATCATGTTACAGGTAGAGAGGTTAGTGTAGATCATGTTACAGGTAGAGAGGTTAGTGTAGATCATGTTACTGGTAGAGAGGTTAGTGTAGATCATGTTACAGGTAGAGAGGTTAGTGTAGATCATGTTACAGGTAGAGAGGTTAGTGTAGATCATGTTACAGGTAGAGAGGTTAGTGTAGATCATGTTACTGGTAGAGAGGTTAGTGTAGATCATGCTACTGGTAGAGAGGTTAGTGTAGATCATGTTACTGGTAGAGAGGTTAGTGTAGATCATGTTACAGGTAGAGAGGTTAGTGTAGATCATGTTACTGGTAGAGAGGTTAGTGTAGATCATGTTACAGGTAGAGAGGTTAGTGTAGATCATGTTACAGGTAGAGAGGTTAGTGTAGATCATGTTACAGGTAGAGAGGTTAGTGTAGATCATGTTACTGGTAGAGAGGTTAGTGTAGATCATGCTACTGGTAGAGAGGTTAGTGTAGATCATGTTACTGGTAGAGAGGTTAGTGTAGATCATGTTACAGGTAGAGAGGTTAGTGTAGATCATGTTACTGGTAGAGAGGTTAGTGTAGATCATGTTACTGGTAGAGAGGTTAGTGTAGATTATGTTACAGGTAGAGAGGTTAGTGTAGATCATGTTACAGGTAGAGAGGTTAGTGTAGATCATGTTACAGGTAGAGAGGTTAGTGTAGATCATGTTACAGGTAGAGAGGTTAGTGTAGATCATGTTACAGGTAGAGAGTTTAGTGTAGATCATGTTACTGGTAGAGAGGTTAGTGTAGATCATGTTACTGGTAGAGAGGTTAGTGTAGATCATGTTACAGGTAGAGAGGTTAGTGTAGATCATGTTACTGGTAGAGAGGTTAGTGTAGATCATGTTACTGGTAGAGAGGTTAGTGTAGATCATGTTACAGGTAGAGAGGTTAGTGTAGATCATGTTACAGGTAGAGAGGTTAGTGTAGATCATGTTACTGGTAGAGAGGTTAGTGTAGATCATGTTACTGGTAGAGAGGTTGGTGTAGATCATGTTACTGGTAGAGAGGTTAGTGTAGATCATGTTACTGGTAGAGAGGTTAGTGTAGATCATGTTACTGGTAGAGAGGTTAGTGTAGATCATGTTACAGGTAGAGAGGTTAGTGTAGATCATGTTACTGGTAGAGAGGTTAGTGTAGATCATGTTACAGGTAGAGAGGTTAGTGTAGATCATGTTACTGGTAGAGAGGTTGAAATGAAAGTGAGGTACAGAGGAGGGGATGGAAGAATGGGGGGGGGGGCAACCATCTTGATCCCCCCTCAGAGATGTGAAAGTTCTGGTTTGGGGGCCTGTTGTTGTGAGGGTGGTAGGGGTGAGGAATGTATACATAAGCTTGTACCCTAAGCTTGTACTGTAATGTTCTGATTTGCTGAGGTCACTAGTGCCTCCACATGATATGCAGGGTTGGCAGACTTGACCTATACACTTACTACACTCTAGTTGTTTCCTCCCCTAGCAGCTTTTCAATGGTGTATGTTTGTGTTTGTATATCCCTTAGTATGAATTATACCTCTGTGTGGACTAAATGTTTGTATATCTGTTAGTGTGAAGCATACCTCTGTGTGGACTAAAATGTTTATATATCTGTTAGTGTGAAGCATACCTCTGTGTGGACTAAATGTTTGTATATCTGTTAGTGTGAAGCATACCTCTGTGTGGACTAAATGTTTGTATATCTGTTAGTGTGAAGCATACCTCTGTGTGGACTAAATGTTTCTATATCTGTTAGTGTGAAGCATACCTCTGTGTGGACTAAATGTTTGTATATCTGTTAGTGTGAAGCATACCTCTGTGTGGACTAAAATGTTTATATATCTGTTAGTGTGAAGCATACCTCTGTGTGGACTAAATGTTTATATATCTGTTAGTGTGAAGCATACCTCTGTGTGGACTAAATGTTAGTATATCTGTTAGTGTGAAGCATACCTCTGTGTGGACTAAATGTTTATATATCTGTTAGTATGAATTATACCTCTGTGTGGACTAAATGTATGTGTGTGTGTGCGTGTTCGTATAGCCTATGCTTCACTGTGATTCTCTGTGTACCGAGTGACAACGCAGCAGCAGCAGCAGGAGCTCCACCTAAGCCCTCCAGCAGCAATCCCATAATCACTCTCCCCTTTCACAACACCAGTCGCTCGGCAACCGTCAAATAAACAGAGCATCGCCAGCAAGCATCCTCGCGCGTGGAGCAGCTGACTGGCCAGTTAGCACTGGAACAGGAGAGTGACATCAGGGTGTCACAGAAGCCCTTATTTTAGCGGCGTGACAGTCACAACGTTCTCAGAGTCAGTGTAAACGTCGGACCTCCCTATTAGCCACATGACTGGGCTAAATCTCTCTGCACACTGTCCAGAAAAGGGATTCCATCATGGACCCTCCATCTTAGGGCAGGAATGAACGTCCAGTACCCTGGAACTCTGTGGCTGAATACTTGCTCCAAAGGCATATCTAGATAAAAATGCTTGCCAGATTACAGTGTATTTGTATTTCCAAATTCAGGCAATGTTTTTGCTCTCTGTTAATTGCTAACTTGTGGAGGGCAAACTGAAAGCATAAAGAAAAGCATCGTAGGACCTTAGAAGTGCTTGTGTGTTGTGAGAAAGGCCCGTTCTCAGCCACATTGCGAGACGTGCTTTAGAGAACAGAGGGAGGACAATGTTTAGTTGTGAATGTGTAATTATGTTGGGATTGTGAGTATGGGTGCAACTCACTTAAGTTTGTGAGTACACTAAAACACCCCTCAATCATTCTGATTTGTTATATGGATTGTGGGCTGCTGAGCTGAGAAACATGCTGTCACACGTACATGACAATATGTCCTCTTGGTGTGTGTGGTCATTTTGTTTTGTGCTTAGCCATTCTGTTTGATTGTGTAAGAAACATTGGTGGCCTGTCCATGAACCAGACAGTAGATGTGTGGCAGCACTGGCTGGCTTCATTCTGCTGTAATACTGAGCTCTAGTTATGGGATTGTGGGAAACCTACTCTAATAGTTGGCCTGTTAAAAACAAAATGGACAGAATGACAGTATTTGACAGTATTTCATATTTTAAATAATAAAAGTTGTAAATGTGCTATATGAGTAGTGAGTGACCTTTTAGGGTGGCAACACATACGTTCTAAGTGATTTCAATGGGTCTTTCTCCATTATGATTGTTTTATACTGTTCAATTCAACTTTTTTTCTGTATTTTCATACATTTCTGCCTTTCCTGCACTCATTTTAGATTATTTCGACACTGCCATGTGCGGGTGAACAATATGGGCAAACAATCTAGGCCATATAACATTTATTTATTAACAGTGGTTAGACTACTGACCATTCTCCCTTCTCAATATGGATATCAACTTATTTGACTTACAAGGAGAGCTTAGTCTTGGTTGCCGTGGAGAGAGGTTTTGACAGGTGTTTGTGCTCAGTGGACATTGGCTAATCGCCCTATAATCACCCTATAGGGGAGGGCTCAGGCCAGGGACTTTAACAGTTTGTAACTCTTTTTCTTATAGCACAACCCATAGTTATACTCTGTTGTTGTGATGATGTAGTGATGGAGAGAAGGATCTTCCTCTGGTGCAGATCTGGACAGGTTAAATCAAGCGCAGCTAAAGTTTTAGAAAGCCAACAAACCCAGGTCAGGTACCGTCCTTGAACACAGGTCTGGTACAGTCCTTGAACACAGGTCTGGTACAGTCCTTGAACACAGGTCTGGTACAGTCCTTGAACACAGGTCTGGTACAGTCCTTGAACACAGGTCTGGTACAGTCCTTGAACACAGGTCTGGTACAGTCCTTGAACACAGGTCAGGTACCGTCCTTGAACACAGGTCTGGTACAGTCCTTGAACACAGGTCTGGTACAGTCCTTGAACACAGGTCTGGTACAGTCCTTGAACACAGGTCTGGTACAGTCCTTGAACACAGGTCTGGTACAGTCCTTGAACACAGGTCTGGTACAGTCCTTGAACACAGGTCTGGTACAGTCCTTGAACACAGGTCTGGTACAGTCCTTGAACACAGGTCTGGTACAGTCCTTGAACACAGGTCTGGTACAGTCCTTGAACACAGGTCTGGTACAGTCCTTGAACACAGGTCTGGTACAGTCCTTGAACACAGGTCTGGTACAGTCCTTGAACACAGGTCTGGTACAGTCCTTGAACACAGGTCTGGTACAGTCCTTGAACACAGGTCTGATACAGTCCTTGAACACAGGTCTGGTACAGTCCTTGAACACAGGTCTGGTACAGTCCTTGAACACAGGTCTGGTACAGTCCTTGAACACAGGTCTGGTACAGTCCTTGAACACAGGTCTGGTACAGTCCTTGAACACAGGTCTGGTACAGTCCTTGAACACAGGTCTGGTACAGTCCTTGAACACAGGTCTGGTACAGTCCTTGAACACAGGTCTGGTACAGTCCTTGAACACAGGTCTGGTACAGTCCTTGAACACAGGTCTGGTACAGTCCTTGAACACAGGTCTGGTACAGTCCTTGAACACAGGTCTGGTACAGACCTCACATAGTCATTTTGTTCTTAGTATGTTGCCATACTCTGCATTAGCATGCAAGTTCACCAGGTTCTCACTTCAAACCAAGCTGCATTAGAGGCAGCTTTGACAGACGGGTAGGTCATTTCCACACATGGCTCCCACTCTGTAAATTCTTGTGTGTTTTAAGAGGTTTTATTAAGAGGGTGTCAACAGGTGAGTAATTAGCATGGACTAGACTGATCGGGATTCTGTCCAGAAACACAAGTTGACCTTCAGCAGCCAGCAGATGAGGTTGCCAATTTAACCCCCCCCCCCCCCTTTATGAATGTATTGAACTATTATGTACATGTTTTCCCATGAGCCCCCAGTGCTACAGGGTTAGTACTGGAGTGTGATAAAGTAAGGGACCTATACTGTGAGTAAGGACTATAATGTTAAATGTCATGGCTTGAAGCCATGATGCAAGATAAGTGATAACAACATACACACACTCCAACACACATTTTTATCTGCTGAATGCGTACCAACAGTACATGAAAGGATTCCGAGCTAAATGTCCAAGCGGTCAAGCAAAGTCAAGGACATTTCTCACAACCTCTCTTTCCATCTTGTTTGCTATCTCTCTCCGCCCCACTGTCTCTGCCCTTCTCTCTTTGTCTTTCTCTCTTTCCCTCCCTCACACAATCTCTATATCTTGTTCTCGCGCTCTCATTTGCCCTTTCTCTCCTCCTCTCCCCCCCATCTCCCTCCCCCCCTCTTCCTCTCTCCCACTCTCCCTCTCACCCTTCTCTCTTTGGCCTGTACTCCTAATTGCATTTTGGTTAAAAAAAAGAAAGTCAAACGATTTTGGGAGGGATTAGTTAAACCCCCCTCACAAGAAGGAAAAAAAACCCTCAGACTTAAATAAGGTTGTTTGGGAGATTTACTGGCACATTAGTGCCCCTCTAAACAGGAAATAACAGGGCAGAGACAGGGATATGATGAATATGAGAGGAGATCCATCAGAGCCTATTGAATTATTCTTATATAAGCCAAACACTGCCGTCTGAAGAAGAGTTGAGCCATTTTACTTTGTCACAGTTTTCTGGGGTTTTCAATTGGCATCAATGTGGGGATGGAGGGGGCATTTGGCAATTTAAGTTTGGTTTCAGTAGGTTATTCCTGATCTCTTTGTCGTCAACATTAATTATGGACTTTGGCTCCCAGGTAGGAGGTGTAAAGAGCTTTGTGGAATTATAGTGTTATAATGTCAGTGTTGATTTGTTGTTGGTTTTTAATTCTCTTCTGTGACTTCATTAGCCCCATGGTGTTTACAATACAACTGACTCTGGTCGCTGCTGACCTGTGGAGTTTTCCAGAACGAAACAATCTGCTCTCCTTCTCACACGCGCCCCTGCTCCAGCCAGTGTTCAGTTGAGCGTAGACTTCCCAAAGAAAGAAATATCACCACCTTCAAAAAAGACTGCTCCCTACACACAAACCAACTCAAGCTTACCTCAGATAGTCTTTGGCATATCAGGGGCTGAGAAAAGAACAGTAACTCTGAGGCAGTTGTGCTGCTCTTCCATGCAGAATGCTCAACCTCACAAAAACGTCTCCAAAGCGTTGGGTTTTTACAAAAGTGCTATTGATGATGGTCTCCCTAAACAAGATTGGTAGTCTTGTTCAAGTTAAAAATCCTCAGGACCACCCAGGCTTTACCTATGACTAGCCAGGTAGTTCCCAGCACACTTTTCCCTTGTCATACTAACCTGTGGTCTGTAACTTACAGGTACTGATGCGTATCACTGGGGTATCGGCTTAGTCCATGCGTTAGTGTGTGTGAGTGTGTCTTTGACCCTTGAATGAAAAATACTACGTATCAGTGAACATCCATCGTATTGTCCCTCCTGATAGTAGAAATCAACAGAGGCACTTGTGTAATAAAACCATGTTATATTGTTAGATACCTGTTATCAACACTAGCACATGCTAAAGAAACACTACGCAGGAAAGTTGTGTGTTGCGTGAGAGAGATGGAGAGTTCTGGAAGAACAGGAGAGCTTGCGCGGCAGGCGGGGGGGGGGGGGGGGGGGGATTGTCAGGGCTTTGCTCAGAGCCAATCGCTGTCAGAGATAAAGAGTGTGTGTGTGTGTGTGTGTGTGTGTGTGTGGGGGGGGGGGGGGGGAGAGAGAGGGAGCGGGTTTCGTTTCCTTTTACAGCCTCTCTGTGATGCAGCCTCTTTTTTAAAGGAACACCAGCCACACAGCTGTACATGACAGTCTACGGCAGCAGGGACTCTGTTGCTGCTGGAAGCCTCAGTGGATCAGAGCGTTCAAAGATTCAAAGAGAGGGAGGTAGACAGAGAGAGAGAGAGCTGCAGGGAAAGAAGGACAGAACAGGTTCTCTTGGGAAGTGCGTTTAAGAAGAATAGCCGATTCAGAGCTGAAGGAGATTTATATGAGACCAGCTCTCCTCTGGGGGTTAAGCTTACAGCCTGCCTGCCAGCCTGCCAGCCTGCCTGCCTGCCAGCCTGCCTGCCAGCCTGCCTGCCAGCCTGCCTGCCAGCCTGCCTGCCAGCCTGCCTGGTTTCTTTCCTGCTTCCCTTCCTACTGTGAACTATCTAGCTGGCTCTAATCTCCAGTCTCTCCACGCTGTCTATATTGGAGAGAACCCCTGGGATCATCTACTTGGATTGACGGTCACTACTCAGTATTGTCCTTGGATCAGTTTGGCAGGGCTCCTAAAGGAGAAGATTGACCCAGCTTGTTTCAAGTGCGGATTCTGCAAGAAGGTGAACATTGATGCTTGAATCGGGTCTTGTTCAGGCTTGATTGAATCATATCTCGTATTTAGTTGGATATGTTCTACTTGGGTTTATACACTATACTTGTGTATCATCGTGCCCCATGAAGCGATTCGGGAGCCTGAGGGCGAGCAAGAAGAAGAAGGAGCCGGACAGACGGACAGGGAGGAGGCAGTCCGAGCCCCATGACCTCGTGGGAAACAGTAAGCGGGCAGCATTTGTATACACACTAATACCAACTTGTACTCAAACAGTTACAGTAATGTGATTGAATAGCCTAGGTTTGTACATTTAATGCCAAAACTGTGGCAAGTCTTCAGAAAAGCTCAGTGAGTGACTGTGTGTGGGAGTGAGTGTGCGAGTTTGCTTGGATCTAACATAAAGTCCACTGTCTTCTCATGGAGCTGGCTTGATGACTGATGTGATACTGGAAGGCTTCAGAAGCTTAGGATGTTGTAATGTCACCAGGGTGTTGCTAGCATGCAAAGCCAGAGAAAGAGTTTCTATTGAGAGTGAGAAAATGCCAGTGAAACAACTAAGGCATTTCAGTTTCTGTTTCTGTAACATAAGGGAAGATTTTATTTTATTTATTATGACAAAATTTGAAAAACACATTCATGGGCCTGATCTCAACTTGGGGTAGTGCACTCTCACTGTGTGCCACGCTGGCTGGATAGCTAATTTCCTAGAGTGCCTGCAGTTCATTCTTTGGATTGATACGGAGTTCTCTTATGTCCTTTACCGCGAGGAAAGGATACGCTCCTTCCACATACACACACTTATTTTTGCCATCAGGGAATGGAAGATGGTTCCATTGTAAACTAAAACCAGCCATTTACGTAATCACCATGGCTACTGTCAGTGAATGGAGTGACAGATTACAGTGTGAAGGCCTGATTACAGGAATACCTCTGGGGATGGCCAAAATTTAAAGCCACATTTAGACCGCAGTGACAGTTGCTATTTTGCATTATTGACGTTATGCTTAGGATTTTTTTTATTCCCATTTAAAAGTGGAATTAGGTGTTCCGAATTTTTGGAGTACAAACAAGAAATATAAATAAAATGAACAGAGCAATACAGCATAGGTTTGAACGTCTGACATGGATAACGTTTGATTAATAAAGATACTTATTTTTCCTCATTAGCTGCCTTGAAATTACTCGACAGCTCTGAAGTTCTTAAAAAGCCATGACGATCACCTCAAAGTCTGTAAATAATGTCAAATACGTTTCCTGGTAGATGTGAGGTGTGTCATGTAGTCTTGTCATCTATGCTCTTTCAAATAGCATCCCCAACAACTGATAAACACAGAGAGCTTTTAAAGAACCTTTTGGTTTAACTTCACTCACCGAAGGGCTGATATTTGAACAGTTCCTGGCAACACCCCATCTAGTAACAAAACGTTTGTTCATTAGGCACCAAACAGAAGAAAACAGAGTAAAACAGCAAGGAACAACCTGGACCTGGAAATGCTTGTAGTTATTTACAGTAGTTCAGCATCACATACTGCATACGCTGATCATTTATTTACTGCCTGTAGTTTTTTATTTTCCAATAGAGGATGATCATTTAAAGTGAGAGGGAAATGTTTGAATACATGAGCTTTGACTGTCCATACTTTGGGTGGAGTGATGGGATGCCATTACCCTGACTGTCTAAACCCTCACGACACAGTCTGTTTGTTTTCACAGATTGCATTTAGATTAAAATCTGCATTTGATCCAAACTGGCAACCGGGTGTTTGCAGAGAAATTCAAAACTGTATTAGCGCTGTGCTACGACAGAATGTTTGAATGGGTATTCAGTGGAGTTTCGTTTGACATGGAGGAATGCAGTTGTTTTCTGACGTCATTAGGTGGCACTGTTGGCTTCCTTTAGAATTCAAACGTCTTCCTTTTTCAGATCAAGAATCAACAACAGTGAATACATCTTTTGTTGTGTTTTCCCAAAATCTTTGCAAATGATTAAAGCTTATCCCGAGTATATTGGTGCAGGCCTATGAAAAAGGGTACTGATCGATGTTTAGTATAATGCGGTCAGGGTATTTGCACACTTTAAAACTGCACCTCTCCTGTCTGGCTGTTGTGTGCAAAGCTCTTTGAGGAATGACATTGGAGGACATAGCAAGTCAGACTCCTACCATTATGAAAACATAGTGCCATTGATTGATTAGTCAATCAATCAATTTATTGGTCACCTCCCTACTTATGATCACACAATTAAAGTCACTATATAGTCGTTATGTTAAGTCTTGAAGGGTCTGGAAAGGTCATAGGTCATAGTTTGTTGCCTCCGCAGCCATTGAATGTGTTTAGAGGCTTTCTTCATTATCCAAATGATTAATGTTTAGCTCTGGGTAGAGTCGAACCAGTAACACTTCTAATACTGTAGGTCAGAATGGGTGACCAGTGACCACTCATCCAAATGATTGGATGTCAAGAATAAGTCAGCAGTATTTCTCCCTTGTAAAACACTGGAGGTGTCACATGGCCGTGTGTGTGTGTGGTGTGTGTGAAAAGTGTAAATCTAACGGTCCTATTAGGTTCTGTTTTGGTTTATGCTCCCCCGCCCACCCTGAAATGCATGCTGGTACACCCTGCTGAATGCTCTCGCCTCTGTCACCTTACATGACACTGTCGCAGATGGAAACTGCCCAATAGCGCGCTCTCTCTCGCTCTCATACACACACTCTGTTACCATGGTTCTCACACCATGACATCCCATGATTCAACTTGTTGATTATATGGCACTGTGATTTAATGAAACCCAGGGGTTGTTTGACTTCTAAGTCGTTAGGATTTTTTCCCCCTAGTTTGTTTTAAGTGTGACACTTTAGGCATGTTGTTTATCATAGCTAAAATGGATAACAGTTAAATGCAGACCACCCACACATCTCTGCTAATCTAAATGGATTGTGAGCTGTCAAATAAATAAATAATTGTCTCTTTCAGTCAGTTTGTACTGTGCCATTTTATTTTATCAGCTGGCGAGCGCGTCAGGCGACCTGTGCTTATTTATTTCTCTCCATCTGGTTCATGATGTAGCAGTGACTAGGGTTGCAAAGGGAGGGTATATTACTTGAGTTATTCAAGTATAAAATGACCAAAGTTACGATAGATTGCCATACATTTTATGTTAATTACCCAAATTACTGAAGATTCCGGTAACTTTGGTAAATTATTTGCAGCTTTGCAACGCTAACAGTGACACATCAAGAACCAAATACAACTATAATGGTGCAATGAAGACGCCAGGGGCGAAAATCTGATATCCACTTTGGAGGGGACAATTACATTAAATTTTCTCAAGAGCAATTCCTGAGGGGGACACCAAAAGTAGTGCTGTAACACATAGCCTACATTGTAATATGGTAAATGTATATTGAGGAACCAAAGAAATAAGGTGTTTGCCGTACTCCTAACTACCGGTACCCAAAACTACACAACTAATCACAACAGCAATACCATTGCCTTTAACAAATCTTACTTCAGTCACCAGTTTAAGTTGAGAGTGGGGGTATCCATGGCATTTTCCAATTATGTTCCTATTTTACAAGTAAAAAATTTTTCGAACCTTTCATAATGTTGCCAAACAAAGACTCAACAAACTTACCTGAGACTCCCTGTCTCTGCCAGTCTGTCCCTGCATATCTGTCCCCAACTCTGCTGTCGGTGTGCCATCTGTTGCCTGCTCTGCCTAATGACATCATTGTGAAACATTTCCATTAGAATTTAATTTCTTTCTTATGAACATTTTATCAACTAGTCTTTGAGATATTAGGCTACTAGGGTTCTTACTTTGCGTTTTGGTGTACTGAAAAATACTCTGATGTCCGTCTTTTATTTTTCTGCCATTTTTCTACCTGGCTGGCTGGCTGGATACACACACAGTGTGTAGGTTATTTACAGTAGGAGATGGGCTTCTATCATCTTCAATCATTCTATATGGGCTTCGATCTAAAAGGTAGCTAGCAAATGTGAAATGGATTAAAATGACAAGAGTTGACAGCTGTATGAGTTCACCATTTACACAACATATGCTGCAACCTTTTGTAATTTTAATAGTTTGTTTCATATTGGCTGGCTTCCAACAATAGCTGAATTTGCAAAGCTAGCGAGCACCAATTCAGTTTCAGTGGTGTTTGCTATAATCTTTGCTACCCGGGTTAAATAAAGGTGAAATAAAATTAATAAATAAAAGTTCCTTTGCGACAATTTAGCTTTTGCAACGAGACCATTAAATATATTTAAGACAATGGTAGAAGAGAGTGTAGTTCTGTTCAGTTTGGACTTCAGTTTATCGCTAACCTTATCACAGGGACTTTGAAGCACTAACTTACATCATCTGCATGCTGATTCCATCTTTGACGACGCCACATAAATGGAATAGGTACTAGCTAGCTTAATAGTTAATATTTGCGCGCTAGCTCTGCATATTCAGCTAGGGGTTCAGTGTTTTTTTGTCATAAGCAGTGGTGATTTTAGAATGTAAATCTTAGTCGGGCAAAAAAAAACTATGTGGGATGCATGCCAGCAAAGCCACTACACAACACTAAATAATACATTAATTGCACTATACCGGTGACAAACTGTGCACACAAACTGTTGGGCCTACATAAAGCTGTCCCAACACCTTACCACTGCTACACCTGGCTATCAGCGGAGCCTTGTCTGGCAGCGAAACAGTTCATTCAGCCTCAATTACTGCCATTTTAAAAATCAGAGCTGATATGGCTGACTTGCTTAAACAAATGTGGTTTCTATTGACAATTGAAATGTACAAACTATGGCATAAGGGGACGACAAGCGGATAAGATTCAATCTGTAATTTTGATTAAGACATTAATGAGCAAGCTAGGACGGACGTAGTCAATATAACTATTTGTTCAACACTTTTGAAATGTACAGCGACAGAATTCAGAACATGGGCCGTTCTTACAGTGTTATCCCTGTACACCAAGTCAGAACCGTAGGATAAATAAAGGGGGCATATAAGCAGACAATGAAAGCTCTTACAATATTCGATGATTACTTTTGTCAAAAATAGGTTATAGGCTACATGTGCACCACCAAGCCAGAACAGTAGGCAAAATTAAGAGATGAAAATAGACCAAATTATTAGGGTGAGGCACATAAGCTACTAACAGCTTACCACACAACATATACTTAGTATTACTTTCTTAGCTATAGTATACATATCTCCCTGACATATTACATAATTTATGCTGCAGCATACAATACATTTTTGGATTCACCTTTTTTTGCTTGTTGGTATTTTATTAGGATCTCCATTAGCTGTTGCAAAAGCAGCAGCTACTCTTCCTGGGGTCCACACAAAACATGCATAATACAGAACATCAATAGACAAGAACAGCTCAAGGACAGAACTACATTTTTTTTTTTTTTTAAAGGCACACATAGCCTACATGTTAATACATACACACAAACTATCTGTGTCAAATAGGGGAGAGGCATTGTGCTGTGAGGTGTTGCTTTATCTGGTTTTTTTTAACCAGGTTTGCTGTTTATTTGAGCAATATGAGATGGAAGAAAGTTCCATGCAATAAGGGCTCTATATAATACTGTACACTTTCTTGAATTTGTTCTGGATTCGGGGACTGTGAAAAGACCCCTGGTGGCATGTCTGGTGGGATAAGTGTGTGTGTCAGAGCTGTGTGTAAGTTGACTATGTAAACAATTTGGGATTTCCAACACATTGTTTCTTATAAAAAGAAGTGATGCAGTCAGTCTCTCCGCAACTCTTAGCCAAGAGAGACTGGCATGCATAGTATTTATGTCAGCCCTCTGATTACAATGAGAGCAAAACGTGCCGCTCTGTTCTGGGCCAGCTGCATCTTAACTAGGTCTTTCCTTGCAGCACTGTACCACACGACTGGACAATAATTAAGATTAGACTAAACTAGAGCCTGCAGAACTTGCTTTTTGGAGTGTGGTGTCAAAAAAGCAGAATATCTCTTTATTACAGACAGACCTCTCCCCATCTTTACAACCATTGAATCTATATGTTTTGACCATGACAGTTTACAATCTAAGGTAACGCCAAGTAATTTAGTCTCCTCAACTTGTTCAACAGCCACACCATTCATTACCAGATTCAGCTGAGGTCTAGAATTTGTACCAAATACAATGCTCTTAGTTTTAGAGATGTTCAGGACCAGTTTATTATTGGCCACCCATTCCAAAACAGACTGCAACTCTTTGTTAAGGATTTCAGTGACTTCATTAGCTGTGGTTGCTGATGTGTATATGGTTGAATCATCAGCATACATGGACACACATGCTTTGTTTAATGCCAATGGCAGGTCATTGGTAAAACTAAAAAAGAGTAGAGGGCCTAGAGAGCTGCCCTGCTCCACACCACACTTTTCACTTGAACAGGAAGGTGGCGCGGTGGTCCTTCGTGGACAAATTCTGTCATCAAAGTCTGCCATTCTCTGGATTTATGGGGCTTTCAAGACAACTGGTCGAATCATGTTGACGTTAGTGATCTTCAGGTCGTAGCTCTAGAAAGAGGCCCAAGTTCCGGATTTACAATTCCGAGTTGGATGAAAGTTCAAAACGTATGTTCCCAGTCGTAGCTAATTTTTCCCGAGTTCCCAGTTGTCTTGAATTCACTAAAGTCAGATTTTGCAGTTCCGAGTTAACAGTTGTTTTGAACGGGGCACATATCATGCTTTATTGACAGCATGGCCAATGTTGAATGTGTATCATTTTAAACTAGGAAAAGAGACCCTTCATCTTAGACTTGGTACCACACAGCCACTCCACTGAATAGCAGGCTAATGATTGCTTTGCGATGCTTGCAGTTATCCACTGATTCCTTCCAAACCACTCATTGTTGAATTTGCGATTTCCAACTTGTTGTGTAATGTTTATGTTGAATGGCCGATGAGCACCGATACGTTTTATCTATATTTTCTCTTCACTATTTATCTTCATATGACAAGGATTAAAAAGGATATGCCAGTAGATTGTCGACTTGATTCATGATGATGACTGCTAGCTAAGACTTTGAAAGTATGATGATCAGTCCAATCAAAGCTACTGTAGATATAATGTGATTTGAAGTCATTTTATCTGTGGCCAATGATCTTGAGCCTTCTTGGAAGGGCACTTCTAATGTAACTCTATGGCAGCACCCAAGGGGCTATAATTTTCAAGATCTACCCTTAGACTTGGCGGTGACGTAGTGTCCTCATGAGTGACAGAACACTGAGCCAATCACGGCACAATTCTCCATATTTTCTGCTGGCTTGCCCCACCACCACAGAAAGCACTGAGCTAGGCTGAAACTCCTGCATTTTGGAGCTGCCTTACTCAAGAAAACAAAAAAGAGACCATGTTTCTGGCAGCTTTATTAACTCAATGATATATATATATTTTTACATTGTTTGCAAACTGATATGTGACACGAATGAATGCCAAAATAACATGCAAAACAGGCAAGTCCCCCCCCCCCCCCCCAAAAAAAATGTGGGTCTCAAAAAAGGTGGGGCTCTGCACCATCTGCCCTGAATAACGGGTCGCCACTGGTCATGAGTGTTACTTAAAGGCAAATTATGCCGAAATGGAGAGCAATGTTTTTGTTCAAGTGAATAATTCCAGCTCCTTAATTGCCAGTGAAGAAGACACTTGAAACCAGCCCTTTAAAGTGCCCTTTAAAGTGCTCTGTAGTAGAGTTCAATTGGTGCCACTGCTATTCACGTGAATTAACTGTTCATTTGTTTTAATGTGTTTATAATATATTTAAAAGTATGTTTATAATTCCATCATAGTGTGATTATTTAGTCCAACTGCTTTATTCACAAGAATGTCCAATTCCACATCAAACAAATGCAGTCTATAACCAATAAGGTAGTGATGCATGTAATTTATTGGCATCATAACTTTCTTGTGACATCTTGTTATTATGACGCCTACAGAAACTACAGTGACATAGGGACATGAATGCAAATATAAAACCTGAGTGAGATGGAGGTAGACAGACAGACACAGACCGAGAGATATGGGGGCAGCAAGCTGTCATTTCTGTCAGACAAGCCACACACATGCTGTGAAAGTGTGAGGCTAGCAGATGTTGCATAGATCACACAACCATGGCGAGAAGAATTTGAGATTAGTCAACACATGGAAACCATCATGGCGCAGTAAACAATATTACCTACATTTACATTTTAGTCATTTAGCAGACGCTCTTATCCAGAGCGACTTACAGTAGTGAATGCATACATTTCATGCATATTTTTTTTTTTTTAATTGTACTGGCCCCCCGTGGGAATCGAACCCACAACCCTGGTGTTGCACACACCATGCTCTACCAACTGAGCCACAGGGAAGACCTACATTTCCAGTGGTTGCCTTGCTGCATAGCAGACAAGCTGTAATTTCAACTGTGCAATTAAGCTTTCTTGTAATTACCCAGGTGATGGAACATGTAGGCCAGCACACATTATTAAAAAAGACAGACAAAACGCCAAATCAGTAAGAAGCCGCCCCTTTTTTTCCATTTTCACATAAAATTACATATCCAAATCTGAGCCTGTAGCTCAGGACCGGAAGCAAGGATATGCATATTCTTGATACCATTTCAAAGGAAACACTTTGAAGTTTGTGGAAATGTGAAATGAATGTAGGAGAATATAACACATTAGATCTGGTAAAAGATAATACAAAGAAAAAACCTACAATTTTTTTTTTTGTACCAACAATTTACTAAAAACATTCACAAAAAGCATAACAATTATTTTAAGAATTATAGATACAGAACTCCTCTATGCACTCGATATGTCCGATTTTAAAATAGCTTTTCGGTGAAAGCACATTTTGCAATATTCTCAGTAGATAGCCCGGCATCACAGGGCTAGCGATTTAGACACCCAGCAAGTTTAGCCTTCACCAAAATCAGATTTACTATAAGAAAAGTTTGATTACCTTTCCTGTTCTTCGTCAGAATGCACTCCCAGGACTTCTACTTCAATAACAAATGTTGGTTTGGTCCAAAATAATCCATAGTTATGTTCCAACAGCGGCGTTTTGTTCGTGCGTTCTAGACACTATCCGACAATAGATTTCTAAATATTTCATTACCGTACTTCGAAGCATGTCAACCGCTGTTTAAAATCAATTTTTATGCCATTTTTCTCGTAAAAAAGCGATAATATTCCAACCGGGAATCTGCAATTAGGTAAACAGCCGAAAGAAAATAAATCACTGGGTCGACTCGGGCACGCGCCTAATTCCTTTGTCCTCTGATCGGCCACTTGGCAAAGGCGATTATGTGTTTCAGCCTGGGGCTGCCTCGACATCGTTCAGCTTTTTCCCGGGCTCTGAGAGCCTATTGGAGCCGTAGGAAGTGTCACGTTACAGCTAAGATCCTGACTCTTCAATAAACAGAGGCAAGAACAACAACACCTTGTCAGACAGGCCACTTCCTGCATGAAATCTTCTCAGGTTTTTGCCTGCCATATGAGTTCTGTTATACTCACAGACACCATTCAAACAGTTTTAGAAACTTTAGGGTGTTTTCTATCCAAAGCCAATAATTATATGCATATTCTAGTTACTGGGCAGGAGTAGTAACCAGATTAAATCGGGTACGTTTTTTATCCGGCCGTGCAAATACTGCCCCCTATCCCCAACAGGTTAACTCAACCGTCCCGTGGGCGGGACACCGATATGTAGAGATCCTTATTAACGTGAAGTATTTGAGGGAAGCCAACCCATTTGAATGAAATTGTCTGGCTGCTAGACAGACAAATGACACATTTTTGTTTAGGGACACAGACAGACAGGCAGACATGCAGGCAGACAGGCAGACAGGCAGGCAGGCAGGCAGACAGACAGACAGGCAGACAGACAGACAGGCAGACAGACAGGCTGTGAAGGAATGGTTGCTGACTGGAACCAATAGGCCTTGTCGATGAGGTTCAAAGTGGTGCGAGGGGGAAGGTTAATAGATCTGACATGTTGGCGTGCAAAGGTCACAAACCCTCTCACTAGAGGGAAGGCTTCAAAAAGACAGTTGAGAAAGATGAAGAGAGAGTCATGTTTTCCTTTCTGTGTGAAACATTGTATATGGGATTCCCTTCACTCAACGCAGCCTGCTGTCTTTGCTCAATCTGTTCAAACAACAAGCTTTCTGTTCGAGTGAGCATTCGGACATATAGCTTTTCCCCCACATCCTACCATCACACATTAATATTTTATTGGCATCCATTCAGGGGGAGTTTTCTGTATTGTCAGTGAGCATTAACCAAAACTGTAATCAGAGCAAAAGTAATCATCGAGTTACCTCCTTGGCTTGTATTGTTTATGTAATTAGAAAAATATTTAATTTAGCGCTGGTCTGATGCATGCATCTCTAACCTAGTTAGCTGAGACTGATCTTACTGTGAGCTCAGAGGACTGTGAGAGACATCATATTTGCCAAAAGTGGTTGAGCCTTTTTAAATGAGATTTGGATGCCGTGTTGTATTGTCTTGCAGAGGACAAAGCAGAATCTGCTTTGGAAGAATATTGTTCATCCGTCCAGGATATTGATTTTGATTTCTAAAAGATAATTTACACTTAAAGGAAAATACCACTCAAAAACGATCTTTTAGTGGACTAATGAAGCAAATACCAAAATATATAGTTTTGCTGGAATTTCCCTTTAATACACCACAAGGAGTTCTCATTTACATGATTCAGGCAGTTTATGCAAAACTCTTTGAAATAGTTACACTCCTGACTTTATGGAGAAGGCTATTATGACCTTTAGAGTAATCCAAAATATCATTAGTTAGATAGCTAAAATGGTGTCTCCCTCCCTCCATCCCCCTCTCCCTCCATCCCTCTCCTCATAATGCTTGCTTCTAGCCTGGGAAGCTGTGTACACTGGTCCACAGCCTAATGGCTTTACAGGGAACCTGTCCTGTTTCTCTTGCAGTTGTGTGTAGCACCGACCGAGAGACAGAGAGAATGGATGGCTTGGTGTAGGGCAACGTGATGTCCGGTCTGCTGTGTTAATGGTGGTTTTAATGCCTTACTGCTCACCAATGGAGTTTATTACCAATCTATTCTCCATAGAGCTCCGACAGCTCTGGGAATCAATCTCTAGGGTTACAGCAGATGTTTTGAAAGCTAATGGCATGACTTAAATAGTATGTAGGAAACTGTAGGAAATTACACCTTTATTTATTAATTGACGCAAGATCATGCGACACACAATCAGTTACAGGTTTCACTTTAGACCTCATTGTAATGCCGTTCACGTCTTCTGCTGGGGAGGACTACATTACACCCTACAGAACCTACCCGTATTTCACCCTACAGAACCTACCCGTATTTCACCCTACAGTACCTAACCGTATTCTGTGCACTCTGCAACACATATTTCATTGTGAATTTGGTCAGGCTGCCAAAAAAGTTACATATTGCTGCTTTAAAATGTCCTGCATTGCTGGAAAGTTCTCCTGCAACAGGGTGATCAAATTAAGATCCTACATCTGTACTAGTCTATGCCATATGTCCACTATGTCCGTTTCTACATGTGACTAACCCCGTAGCTCTTTACACTCGTACCTGTATACAGGTTCAAAGTAGCAGATTTGGACCTTGATAGGCGCCTAAATTGTAACGCCATGGCTGTAGCCTACAGTAACATTCTATACATGACATCAGAGCTCAAGGTCTTCCGCTTCACAGCGCAATATTGTTTTGACTGACAGCGGTTCTGAACTTGAACAAGAAAGTTGCCCCCATCCCTCCCACCAATTGGGCAACTTTTGCAAATGGTTTGTTGTCCAAGTGGAAAAAAATGTAGAGGCGTCTGTTTCTCAAACTAGACACTCTAATGTACTTGTCCTCTTTCTAATGTACACTCTTCTTTCTATTCTGGTTAGAGCCAGTTTGCGCTGTTCTATGAAGGGAGTAGTACACAGCATGGTACAAGATCTTCAGTTCCTTGGCAATTTCTTGCATAGCCTTCATTTCTCAGAACAAGAATAGACTGATGATTTTCAGAAGAAAGTTATTTGTTTCTGGCCCTTTTGACCCTGTAATCAAACCCACAAATGCTGATGCTCAAAAATACTTAACTAGTCTAAAGGCCATTGCTTCTTTAATCAGGACAACAGTGTTCAGCTGTGCTAGCATAATTGCAAAAGGGTTTTCTAATGATCAATTAGCCTTTTAAAATGATAAACTTGGATTAGCTAACACAACGTGCCATTGGAACACAGGAGTGATGGTTGCTGATAATGGGCCTCTGTACGCCTATGTAGATATTCCATAAAGAAATCTGCCGTTTCCAGCTACAATAGTCATTTACAACATTTGATTTGATTTTTGATTTGATTTGGATCTCTTTTAGTCCTCATTTGGACTAATCTTCCAAGAGTCCTTAAACATTAAAATACAATGTATAATACGAACACATTTTCACATATAACACAATATTACAAACATAATATACTAACATAATGACCAAATAAATACTAAATCAAAAAAATATTGATTCTTCATCTACTATAGTCCCACAACATTTCTATGTATTATATTTAAATAGTTTTAAAATAATTTTAAAATATATATATTGAAATGTTTCTGGTTTGCTCAGTTAATTTATTCAATTTCTTTATTGCTCTAAATCGAAATGTTCTTTTGCCTATTTCTCTTTTCTGTCTGGATAACGCATAGATGGTGGACAATCTATTCCTAGTATTTACGGAATGTCTGTCTCTTACCAACTGAATACCGTTGTGAATAGAACTTGGCTGTTTTAAATTATGTATATTATAAAATAAAGTAAGCATGTTTTTTTCAATTATCTTGTCGATTGATGACCAACCAAGAACATTGTGCATGACTGCAACAGAAGAACCATATCTCCAACTTAAAACAATCCTTGCTGCTTTGTTCTGTGCATTCTGCAGCCTCCTAACTTCACTTGATGATGCATTTCCCTAGACCACAGAACAGTAGTTCACCTAACTCTCAATTAATGCTTGTGTTATATTTGCTTAAGAATTTTTCCTGGTAAATATTTTTACATAGATTAGTTATTTGAGACGACCATGATAAGCAGTTGTCTAGCTGCACTCCCAATAGTTTGGTTTCTGCCACTTCTTCAATTTGTACTCCTCCCATACTTAATTGTATCCCATGCTGTTTTGGCCTTTTCCTAGTGGAACAGACCAACATAACTTTGGTTTTCTTGGTGTTTAAAACAAATTTCTTCTGGCAAACCCACTCCCTGATATTCTCCAAATCTCCTTGTAAAGCTTGCTGTACCTGTTGAACCATTGTCTTGCTGCATAAATTGTAGTATCATCTGCAAATATAGTAGCTTGAGTTTCAGCTAAGGCATAGGGAAGGTCGTTGGTATATATTAAATAAAGAAGTGGTCAAAGGCAGCTACCCTGCGGTATTCCACAGTTTAAAGCATAAGGGGAAGAAAATGAACCATTGATATAGGTGGACTGTTTCCTGTCAGTTAGATATGACTGTACCCAATTCAATGCTACCTCCTTAAAACCATAATGCATTAATTTTGTCAAAATTATTTCATTATCCACTAAATCAAATGCTCCACTGAAATCAAAAAATAGAACACCCACAAACTTGCCATTATCCATAGCATTGAGCCACTGGTCAGTCATGTCAACCAATGCAGTGGTAGTGGAATGGTGTTTGCGATAAGCATGCTGATTGGCTGTAATCAGATCATTCTTTTCCATGTACTCCCATATTTGTCTACTCACAATACCCTACAATATCTTACTGAGTGTAGGGAGTAGACTAATTGGTCGACTATTGGCAGGAGTAATGGGTTCTTTGCAGTCTTTCGGAATAGGACACAGTTTCGCATGCTTCCATACATTTGCAAACATCCCCTTTTCCAGCGACCAATTAAATATGTATCTCAGTGGAACTGCAATATGGGGAGCAGCACAGCGAAGCGAAAAATTGTCCATAAGACCATAACCTGTAGATTTACCATCAGGTAATGACTTCAATAGGTTTAACACCTCCTCCACTGACACCGTTTGCAGACTAAAAGAGCAGGTCTTGTTGCTCATAATATGATCATCAATCCATTGGACACTAGCTTGTTTGGAAGAATGTATGTTTACATTGTTGCTCAGTAAATGTATTTTCTTTGTAAAAAAATCTGCAAAATGATTGGCAATATCAACTGGTTTTGTGGGCATGATGAGATAGATGTACCAAGTAAGCCCTTAACTGTGTCCCATACCTTTTTAGAATCATTTTTACAATCAATAAAAGCATTGTTGTAAAATAACTTTTTTTCCCTTTCGATTCAATTTAACTGCATAATTACATAATGTTTTATAATTCTGTTCATCAATTTCTAATTTTGATTTGGCTGCTAAGACTTTTGCCATATTTCTTTGAGAAAAAGCTTCACCCAGTTCATCATGGAGATGGATGAGCACCAACTGTTCTCTTTCTTATAGGGGCATGATGGTCCATTACCTCAGTGAGCAAATCAATAAAACATTTTGTAGCGTGATTTAAATCATCCTCTAGATAAATCAGCTCCCAGGGTACAGCAGCCAAATCATTTAGAAATAGCTCATGATTAAATGTTTTAACATTTCTCTTGACCACAATCCTAGGGGGTTTCTTTGGAACCTTGGTGTTCATGGTTATGGTCACAATATTATGGTCTGTACAGCCCACTGGCATTGATCTGGCTTTTAAGCGTTGCAATGGTATATTACAGAAAATCAGATCAATGCATGTGTCTGAACGATGACCCAACTTAATTGATGATCTAGTAGTATCATTAACCATTTGTTTCAAACCACAGTTCTTGGCATAGCTCATCAATTTTGTTCTATTCGAATTATTGTGATCCTTCCAATTTACATTCAAATCACCCAAGATAAATACATCTCTGTTGCTATCTGTGGCCTGGTCAAACCCAGTACATAAGTCATCCAGATAGGACACCTTAGAGCTAGGAGGTCGAAACACACATCCCACCAATATGGCTGCTTGGTGAGGCAGATGTACTTCAGCCCATAGTGCCTCTACTTGACATACATTAAGGTCATCCCTCCTCTTAAAAGGTATCTGATTCTGAATGTACAGTGCTACACCCCCACCATTCCTATTCCTGTCCCTTCTCAGTAGACTATATCCAGGAATGTTAATTTTCCCATCATTTACAGATGCATCTAAATGCGTTTCAGTCAAAGCCAAAATATGAATATTATTTATGTTGACCAAGTTAAAAACCTCATGTATTTTGTTAGGAAGGCTACATACATTAACCTGAGCTATATGCAACCCTTTCCTTATCAAGTGAAGATCAATAGAGCATGTATTCGTTATAGTTGAAGTTGTCATGATACACTACAACACACAAACTCAGATTTGAACATTAGATTAAAATAGCCAGGGAGTTACTCTAGAGTCCCGATACAATTGCCTGTTGATATAAAGTTTATCCATCACCACGGAGACTCGTTGACTCAGGCAACGCTTTTCCTTCACGATGGGATATCGTTTGGTTCTCCTTTCATTGATCTCGGTGGGGAAGTGATCATTCATTCCAAAATCAGTGTTCCTGAGTTCTCAGCCCACGTTCTTCGTCATTTCCTTTGCTTAAATTTGTCAAAACATGCAATAATAGCCCGTGGCCTATTTCCAGAGGCCTTACCTTTTCTATGGACTCTGGAGAAAGTGACATTACGCACAACATCAGTGGGCAGTTTTAGTTGAGTTGACATAAAGTCTCGGACTGTGTCCTCACAGCCTCTGCTGCTCTCATTCTCCGGTATCCCTGAAAATATTACATTGTCCTGCATTGATCGACACTGTACATCAAGCAAGGTTTCTTTAAGTTGTTTGTTCTCCCTTTGCACCACCTCCACCTTGCTATGAATAGAGTCTACAGTACCTTTCAGCGCCGTGTTCTCTTTCCTTAGATCATCAATCTGATGTTGGCTGAATTCTAAACTAGCACATAATGCATTGATGTCCTCTCGTAATATATCCAAGATATCAAGTTTGGCAAGCCTTTCATTGGTAGATTTTAACAAGTCAACATCCATATTAGTAAACCTCTCCTCACTCACCCTCTTACTAGGGGATGGTTTGGTTCCATCGTTGATAACTATTGGCCAACCTGGTTTTGGTTTGTTTTGTTGATTGGGTTGGTTGTCCTTAACAATGCTTGAATCCTCCGAAACCAGCGACATGTTTCTTTGAGTTCGTAAGTATCTCTCGTCAATGAATCATTCAAGCTCTTCAATGGACTGAATCATCCAGCGTGTTTACGGGCAGAGTTAAACACACAAACAAACTGTTCAGCCGCAACTGAAAACCGCGAAGTTAATTGTTTACATTAACAATGTCTACACTGTATTTCTGATCAATTTGATATTTTAATGGACTGAAAATGTGCTTTTCTTTCAAAAACAAGGACATTTCTAAGTGACCCCAAACTTTTGAACGGTAGTGTATATAATATATATTGTTACTGCTCGACTAAAACAATCTCAGTCGACCAATAGCCTAATGACCAAACAATCGACCAGTCGAATAATTGGGGTCAGCCCTAATACAGTGTCAACGTTTATGATCACTATGCTTGATTTACAGTTACAAGATGACATGGCGTCATACCCTGGGTTGTTCTGAACAGAATGAGCCTATGTTTGCTGTATTGAGAATAAATTTGGCGTTGAAAACGCATCTGAATGCACTCGTGACTATTCTATGCGCACCAAAATTACGATCTGCTGCTCTGAATTGCCCTGTGAAAGCCTATTTTGTAATTTAGCTACCTATGTTGGCAATAGAATACGCTTTGAAATTATGCCCACCTGACCAGATTGCGATTTATAATGGAGCTTTTTTGGAATGCGTTAACAACAACCGTAATTGTGTGATGGCAGGAATGCAGGGCTGTGTTTCAAACAAAACAACTACAAGTCTGATTGCTCTAGTTCCTCAACAGCACAGCTAGGAGAGCTCAAAATAGCACCTTATAGTTCAAGACTCTTCTTTGAGTCATTAAAGTGCATTGAAATGACGTAGGAACTGTGCACACTTTGGAGAGGTGTTGCCCCTTGGAGACACCAGTTAGTCCTCTCACTCAACCCCTTGTCATTTCTTTGTCTTATGTTGCACCTACCTCACATTACCATGAATATTCTTATCATGTTACTGAATGTATCCAGAATATTTTCAGATTGCGTCATCAAATGCGGCACAGTACAGTAAATGTAAAATGCACATGAAATCAACAGTGTAATGTTTGGGTTCAGTCTTGTGTCAGATTAACTGTTTTGTCCTCACCTTTAGTCTAATAATTTCCCCATAATCTCCAAACTGTTCCCTTTTGAATCCTATCGTGGTTATACATTATAATTTAGCCCTATCCATATAGGCCAATTCCCACGAGTGTAAGGGCTTAAAAGTCTGGTTAAGTGCCTAGAGGACTTTATTGATTCTGCTTGAGCTCATCAAGGAAGATGTACTGCACCATCTGCATGTCAATAAGGTTGTGTTAGATTAGAACCCCTGGGAGTTAAAGCTGATTAGTGGTACCTACTCCCTGTAAATTCCTGTTTTGTTGGATAGCCAGAAAGCAGGATGTGTGTATGCCATGCATTTGATGAGAAGGTAACTAGTATGACAGTAGCTCATTAGTATAATACGGACTTTCTCTTCACACTTGACTGTTTAAATGGTGTGCCTGTCATTTCTTTTGAAACCTCTTCTTGAATATCTCTAAGGGCTATGTTGTTATAAATGAAGATGTCTTTTGATCTAGCTCTGTCCTTTTGAATTCGAAGTTGAAAGGTGATCGTCCCTCCTAGCTTTGTTACCGTGTAAAAATGCTTGCTACAGCAATAAATGATCCTCTCTGGGGGGTTTTAAATAACTTTCCAGCTATTTTTGCCTCTGAACTCCATTACTGCGGGAGCAGAATTACATCATCTTCTCTGAAACTTCTGAATAATCTACAGGCTGACTATGACTGTATTGGTTGAATGAGTTCACAGTCTTGTCGCTCATTGCACATACCAGAATATTGCATTCAAAAAAATACATATAGAATTGACAGGAGAATCTGATTAACATGAGATGCAGCATCTGTCTCACACCTCCAAGCTCTGTCCACGTCACCAAAATAATGTTATCTCAACTGGCAAAAAGGCAGCACTACAGGTTTATTCCCTATCTATCTCAACACCCCATCTGTGGTTCCTTGCATAGTGGCACTCTGGATGCCCATCGCCCTCAGACATGTTAGATTACGGCAGAAAGAGCCTCAGGTCTTTTTCATACTGAAAGTCTAATCCACCTCTTGTACCCGTTCTCCGTTTCTCCTTAGCCTCCGGGATCTCCTCGCCCCCCTCAACTCCTCCGACGCAGGCCGTCAAGCAGCCGCCGCCGTTCCCGCTGGAGGCCTATCGGAGCGAGCCAGAGAGGCTGGAGGCACGGATGCGCTCCTACTCATCCCCGCCGGACACCGGGCAGCGCTTCAGTCTACGCTGCTCCAAACCACCCATGACTCCCTCCGCCCCCATCGCAAACTCACGATCACGACCAGTGAGTACTACCCCACTGATAAAAACCCGTTGAAATAAGGTGCATCTGAATAGTCTAAAGAAGATTCCTCTTCTTCAACTGCACTGATCTGACCACACAGGATAGGCAAAAGCAATACTGCAATGGTCCTTTCAGATCAGTGCAGATTAAGGAAAGGAGATGAGGAGAGGAAGCCACTTTAAACTATTGAGATTCACCTATGATGTCAGTTCTGGTGGCTGTTCCCTCCTGTTATGCATTGATGGGTGGTCCAGACCACAGCTAGGTACATTAACATAAGCATTTACATATTTTGACGCTTTATGCAAATTATATTGTCATCACTTTAACATCCATCTAATTTGATATTTATCTAATTTATATAGAATTCCAAGCAGCTGCACTGTTTGATAGTGAATTTAGAGTCTGTTTTGTCTCTGTGGCCCATGAGAACTACAACAGTATGCTGCTGGAATCTCTGCCCTTACTGTGCATCCTATCCCACTGGGCACAGATGTCAGTTCAACGTCTAGTATGAGTTGTCAACTAACGTGAATTCAAAGTGAAATCAACAATACATTTCATCATGTCACTGGATTTAGGTAAAAAAAAACTAAATGCCCTTACGTTGATTTACTTTTTGCAAATACAATCAGTTTTCTTGTTGATTAAACGTTATCACATAGATTTTTGGTGTTGAAATGACATGGAAACAACATTGATTCAAGACGTTTTTGCGCAGTGGGATTCCTCTCTGTTTCTGCCAGGTGATACACTGGTTTCACTCAGCTAGTGAAGAGACACTAGCCTGGTCCCAGATCTGTTTGTACTGTCTTGCAAACTTCTATGATCTTTGGCATGGCAATGATCATAGGAGTTGGCAAGGTGGCTGGATGAGGCAAGAGAGACACTATATAACAACCACAATAGTCAATAACTTCAATCTAGAGAAATCTCAAAGGTATCTGTAGCTCTCTCTCATGCATAATTTTGCTCATTCCATACTTCACAGTTTAAATATTACATTGATAGGTCCAGAACCAAAGTTTTGATTGAGCATGGCACATTATAAATTGTGATTGTGTGTTGTCATTTGCATACAATTTCATTAATCACTGAATTAACATTGTCTGCCTGGTATCATAATTTGTAATTGGAGGACTAATCAAGGCTAATCAAGAATGTGAAAAATGTTAAACAATGGCTGCATTCCAAACACTTAAAAGACACACCCTCGCCCCTCAGCCCTCAAATTAATTGCACACTTCTGATGACGTCTGACACTTGCAGGGCGAGGGAGGAAGTTATACATTTTTCTAATGACTGCCTTGCCCTGAAATTTGTCAGTCGTTTGTCCCGCGACGATTGTGTTTTCAGCTACCGGTAACTTGTGGGTGCTTTATATGTGCTACAGTCAATTATGATTGCATGTCTACTTATATTAACTATAGAATTATTAATATACGCCTACTGTATGATAGCTAGCAAATTAATAAGCTAACTAACGTTGGCCTGCCTAGCTGGAACTTCTGAAGAAGGAAAATGTTTTATTTCTACAATTTCCAAAAGCTTACCAAACAAAAACATCACTTTTGAGACATGTTTGTGCATTAGTAGCAACATTTATAACTTATTTACATTAGTTTTTACTTACGTATGTTGACTTTTCCATATTTTATTTTTTATTTCAGTATTTTTTTATATTGCAACAATAATAACAATATTACACATCAATACAGGGACATTCCTGTGAATACAAAGAAAAAAAAGAAATTCTCCATATTGACATTGAGGTTTTAAGTTTTTACTGACTTTTCTTAGCAGATGTACGATCATCGCGAATTTCATTATGGGGCGTTTCAGGCCCTGAAGTGAACATAATTGTACACTCGCAAACTCGATCAAAAACGAGGGCTGAGGGGCTTACATTGGCAACTTCCCTTGCTTGGCTAATCATTTGGATCGATGACGAAGATGGTCGCAAGGATTCCCCAAGGGCATAACACGGAACCCAAACCAGCTACGCGCGTGCGCCATCGTGCATACATTTATTTTGTCCCCCCACACAAAACGCGATCACGACACACAGGTTAAAATATCAAAACAAACTCTGAACCAATTACATTAATTTGGGGACAGGTTGAAAAGCATTAAACATTTATGGAAATTTAGCTAGCTAGCTTGCACTTGCTAGCTAATTTGTCCTATTTAGCTAGCTTGCTGTTGCTAGCTAATTTGTCCTGGGAAATAAACATTGAGTTGTTATTTTACCTGAAATGCACAAGGTCCTCTACTCCGACAATTAATCCACACATAAAACAGTCAACTGAATCGTTTCTAGTCATCTCTCCTCCTCCTAGGCTTTTTCTTCTCTTGACTTTATATTGCGATTGGGAACTTTCATAAATTAGGTGCATTACCGCCACTGACCTCGTTCATCTTTCAGTTACCCACGTGGGTATAACCAATGAGGAGATGGCATGTGGGTACCTGCTTCTATAAACCAATGAGGAGATGGGAGAGGCAGGACTTGCTGCGCGATCTACGTCAGAAATGGAACTGACTTCTATTTTAGCCATTGGTAAAGCAGATGCTTGTTGGCACGCATGAGCAGTGTGGGTGCAATAATTGAATAACATAGATTTCTAAATTTATTTTGCAACTCTCACACAGGCACACGAGCCGGTGCAGCCAATTCCTTCCTCTGCTTAGACGTTGCTTGCACCAACCAATGGTTGCGCGCCGCGTCATCGACTGACAGATTGCTAAAACATATGATGTGGTTACCTGATATGTAAAGTACCTATCCAGGCGTTGTAAGATCTGGCAGGCGTCAGCGACGAGAGGAGCGCGCCCATTGTTATCGTTCATTGCGACTGCAGCAAATTGGAATGTTCCACTTTTACTTGAATAGGGGATTGGTAGCGTGCATCCTATTTTACGTCAAGCGTCGGCACGAAATTACGGGATGTAGGCTACCTGACAATGCTCTCTAGTCTACTAAAATACGCTTACTATACTCTTTTTACCAACACCGAGCAAGAAAGGAAAGACATGCGTCCATGAAAATCACCGGAGCCTTTTATGCACGAAACGGTTGGACTGTGTTTCTCATGCCGGGCGACTGTCAAATCAGTAGCAGTTCGGAAGGCTAGTTGCAGCTCGGGAAGGCTACATTTTATTAGCGAAGCTTTCAGTTCGCTACATTGTATCCACTATAGTGTGGTTGACAACCGTTACTTTTTCTACGACCTACTAATATTTCATAACCGACTGCGCCCTGGTCTCTGCTGCCATCGTTGCCTGTGCAGGGTTGTTGAGTGAAAGAGGAAAGGGAAGAGTCAGTCGGTCAATTGGCTATCTGTACCTCTTATCTACAGGTCCACGGTTTAGCTGAAGGCATGCTGGAGAAACTTGATCTAGAAGATGAAGGTAAGCCTCTTTGCAAACTTTTTGAAAATGTATTTTCAACCAGTAGATCCGCAAACCCATTCATGACCTTTGTCATGGCAGTTGACAAGGTAATGCGTCAGCCAAATGGATCTGTGAATGATCTATGGTTTTTATGTAATTAGCCTAAGAAACAGTTCATGAAGACCATGTAGCCCGTTGATTATTGGTCAATTGAACGTACATGATGCATTCAAGTCATATATCATGCCATCAACGAATTTATTGGTCAATTTATTTTTGCCCGAACAATCCCACCCATCTAATGGATCATATTCCCATGATTCTAGTGGTGTAGTCTAATAATCAAAACATAATTAATAAAAATTAAAAAAAACATGTTTTGAACTGCTTTGTGAATATATCAAAGGTGGAACTGAACTATATACCTGCTCTGTAGCCCATCATGTCAATGTATAGAAGCTCTAGTGGATTGCAGGGAACTTCATATTTAGTATGAAGGGGATTCAGCTCATGTTAGGAGGGAACTTGTTTGCTGTTATCCCTGCTAACCTGTTGGCTGCCTCCCTCAGTCCAGCCACAATGTGATGTTGCAACTGTATCAGATACAGTACTGCTGCAGCATAGATAGTGTTACCCCATAGCTTGACAGTGGTATATTAATGCGTTTAGAATGCTGAATCATAGCGTATCCATTTTATCTAGTGTTTATACCAAATAGCATCTCAGCTTCGCTGTTAATAACTGATCTAATCACAAATACACTACAGAAGAGCTTGAACAAGGAGATATGATGGGGGGGTACTGACAGGTCAGTGCTATTTTGCCTTGATTAAAGGATCTAGATGTTTGTGAATATGACTGACTTCACCAGATGTGTTTACCATCTGATGTTAAAGACCAATTACATGTGAAGTAGAACTATAAAAAAACTGCCACAATCTACCCACCTAGGCAGCTACCCTAAACTTTACATGAAATACAATATGTATGCCACTTATCAGACTCACTTATCCAAAGTGACTTCTAGTACAGTGAGTTCAGGTCACTTGACACATTTTCAAGTGTAATCTCAGTAGCCTATTTGTGAGGGCTCAGAGCTTAGATTAAGTTGCGTAGTGCACAGGATATAATGTCATGCCCGTTCTATACACCACATATCTACAGTGCGTTCGGAAAGTATTAAGACCCCTTCACTTTCTCCACATTTTGTTACGTTACAGCCTTATTCTGTTGTGTGTGTAGATTGCTAAGGAAGGAAAAACAATTTAATCCGTTTTGGAATGAGGCTGTAACGTAACAAAATGTAGAAAAAGTGAAGGGTTCTGAATACTTTCCGAATGCACTGTATCTGCAACATTTTTGAATGCTCTTCCCTACTGAACAAAGCCATGGTTTTGTTCTTCGTTTTCATGACTGGTGGTGGTCTTCATGCCCTGTAGTGTTTAAGGTAACTAGGTAGGTCAGTGCTGAGTGTTTCACCAAGGCTCTTCACTGTACCAGCAGCTCTCACTCTGTGTCACGTCGCATCACAGTATGCATGGCACACGCAGCAGTCAGTGAGCATGATGCTGCTTGCTTCACAAAGCTGGGTGGGGGGGGGGGGGGCTGGCTGAACACTAATGTTACTATACCTTTATTACAGAGAAGACGTGTGAAATTATATTCATGGTACCATTATTACATAACATTCCATTCTGATGGAAATAGCCTACATGTACACTGTAGAGGTTTACATAAAGGGATCAACACCAGACATCTGGGTTTTTACGAAATCCTATTTACATCATTTTTTCTTTTTACCCCATTTTGTTTTTCAAGTTAAGCCACATATGAGCCAATCATCATTCAGTAGGCTGTGAGATGGAAGGCTACTGCTGCCTTCTTTCAACGTTGGTAAAATGAGAATCACCAGCCACAGCCATTGTGTTCAGGGATTTTGGAAGTTGGTATGTGCGTTGTGCACTCTATAAAACCTCTGTTTGATACTCTAACCTATAGTGGTTTAAGTTCCAAGGTTTTCCAGAGAACCAAGACTCTATTTTATTGATAACAGAACACATATAAATGCTCAGTTTTTTCCCCCCGAGGACATTCCGACTACAGTAGGGTTGTCGTAAACCAGTTTGAACTAGTCTCAATCAAATGCACCTCGTTCCTCTCAGGTTTGTAAGGCTGCTTTCTCCTGCTGCTCTGCATAGCAAAGGAGCAAAGTCTAACGGAGCTATTATGGGATTGTTGGGTGGCGAACATCTAGGACAAAGCAGATGGAAGAGGTTGTTTTTATTATGGCATTAGATTTATTTCAAGTGATACAATGTCCATGGACATACAGTTGATTCACGTCCCTTTTTAGGCATTGACTGTGGTTTAGCAATGCTACATGCGGCATTGGGCTCGGATACCCAGGTTGTGATATGTATGGATCTGGGCTGTGACCATCAGCAGAGGTGTGACCATAGCCCCCTCACCCGTCATTAGAACTGACAGGGCGAAAGCCATGGGAGTGGAGCTGTCAGTCTTACGCATCAACCTGATACACCGACAGGTGTACAGACGGCACAGCAGTTAGACTGCAGCGTCGGTTCAAATCACGGCCAGAATGTATGGCAACGTCCAGACGAAGTAGGCCAAATCGTCTAGACTCCTTGAGGAGAGATTTTGGGGAGGGTGAGTGGGGAGCATGGTGGCTCCTTCCAATCATAGAACAAACGACTGCTCTGTTGTCTCAAGAGCTTAACAAAAAAAAGTCTGTTTAGTGTAGCTGAATAGTACAGGGAGAATTACCATGGCAACCGGCCCTGGAGATTGAGTCAGTAGTCACCAAGTGAGAAACTTCCAGTTTCTTAGTTCATTGAGTATACCCTTTATATTCAGGTCCTTTGAGAAGAAAGGCAATATCAGACACCCAGGATATCTCACACAACAATGTAGTGGTTTATGAGATCATATTTTGTAGCTATAAAGGAAGTCATTTTCTCCATGTACCACGTCTTCTTCAAAGAGAATATGGAAGAGATGTGCATAGAGCAAACCATGAATCAGTGTATCATTTTACCTTCTCATTACTGATCAAAGCACAAGGCATCAGGATTTCCATTGTTGTTCCATTCCTAGTATTTTGTGTAATGTTTTCTGGTAAGAACATCAAATTAATGCTTGTGCATATATGTGCTTTACTTTCAGCTTTCGAAGAATCCGAAAGTGATATCTACATGCGCTTTATGAAGTCACACAAGTGCTACGACATTGTTCCTACCAGCTCTAAGCTCGTTGTTTTTGACACTACTCTGCAGGTAAGTGCTCCGTCTATTGAACATCTATTGTACAAAGACGTCTTACACAGTCACAAAATATTGTTCTGTAGTCCTGTCTACTGATAATGTTCCATCTACATAGTTGGTCAATAGGAAACTTTTTTTTGTGTTTTATCGACTAGTAACTTCAAAACGCAGTTGCGTCATGGCTTGAGCCATGATACTATGTCTCTGGTTACTAATTGATCTGCTTTGTTAAACATGTAAACTCCGTTATGGTCTTGGTTTGGAAAGTGATACGAATGTCTCTACACAGTATTTAACTGCAGCACAAAAATGAGCTGGAGACTTTCTCCTCAGGCCAGAATATACTATTATGATATCCTCTCTATAAAAGTCTTTCAGTTCCTCTCTCTTGAAGCTTCTCACACTTTAAAACCCCTTGCAATCTCTCCCACGGTTTTATCTTTAAAAGCACCAGCTAGAAAAATAGCTTTTGTGTGACCTTGTGACTCGATAGACATCTGCAATTAAAAAGCCCTACATTTTAATCCAGTTAAGGGTTTTCTCTTATCCACCATGTCTCTTGGAGGTCTCATCCATCCATGGTTAGACCACACTACACTTCATTCTACAGAGATGATGTCAGTCTACAGAGATCCCTTGACCAGCACAAAAACATCCTGTGGCGGACTGCAATAGCATCGAATAGTCCCCGTGATATGCAACTGTTCAGGGAAGTCAGGAACCAATACACGCATTCAGTTAGGAAAGCAAAGGCTAGCTTTTTCAAGCAGAAATTTGCATTCTGTAACTCTAACTCCAAAAAGTTTTGGGACACTGTAAAGTCCATGGAAAATAAGAGCACCTCCTCCCAGCTGCCCACTGCACTGAGGCTAGGTAACATGGTCACCACCGATAAATCCATGATAATCGAAAATTTCTATAAGCATTTCTCAACGGCTGGCCATGGCTTCCTCCTGGCTACCCCAACCCCGGCCAACAGCTCCACACCCCTCGCAGCTACTTGCCCGAGCCTCCCCAGCTTCTCCTTCACCCAAATCCAGATAGCAGATGTTCTGAAAGAGCTGCAAAACCTGGACCCGTACAAATCAGCTGGGTTAGACAATCTGGACCCTCTCTTTCTAAAATTATCCACTGCCATTGTTGCAACCCCTATTACCAGTCTGTTCAACCTCTCTTTCGTATCGTCCGAGATCCCTAAAGATTGGAAAGCTGCCGCGGTCATCCCCCTCTTCAAAGGGGGTGACACCCTAGACCCAAACTGTTACAGACCTATTTCCATCCTGCCCTGCCTATCCAAAGTCTTCGAAAGCCAAGTTAATAAACACATCACTGACCATTTTGAATCCCACCATACCTTCTCTGCTGTGCAATCTGGTTTCCGAGCCGGTCACGGGTGCACCTCAGCCACGCTCAAGGTACTAAATGATATCATAACCGCCATCGATAAAAGACTGTACTGTGCAGCCGTCTTCATCGACCTGGCCAAGGCTTTCGACTCTGTCAATCACCGTATTCTTATCGGCAGACTCAATAGCCTTGGTTTTTGTAACGACTGCCTCGCCTGGTTCACCAACTACTTTGCAGACAGAGTTCAGTGTATCAAATCGGAGGGCATGTTGTCCGGACCTCTGGCAGTCTCTATGGGGGTACCACAGGGTTCAATTCTCGACCCGACTCTTTTCTCTGTATATATCAATGATGTCGCTCTTGCTGCAGGCGATTCCCTGATCCACCTCTACGCAGACGACACCATTCTGTATACTTCTGGCCCTTCCTTGGACACTGTGCTAACTAACCTCCAAACGAGCTTCAATGCCATACAACACTCCTTCCGTGGCCTCCAACTGCTCTTAAACAATAGTAAAACCAAATGCATGCTTTTCGCTGCCCGCACCCGCCCGCCCGACTAGCATCACCACCCTGGATGGTTCCGACCTAGAATATGTGGACCACTACAAATACCTAGGTGTCTGGCTAGACTGTAAACTCTCCTTCCAGACTCATATTAAACATCTCCAATCCAAAATCAAATCTAGAATCGGCTTTCTATTTCGGAACAAAGCCTCCTTCACTCACGCCGCCAAACTTACCTTAGTAAAACGGACTATCCTACCGATCCTCGACTTCGGCGATGTCATCTACAAAATAGCTTCCAATACTCTACTCAGCAAACTGGATGCAGTCTATCACAGTGCCATCCGTGTTGTTACCAAATCACCTTCTACCACCCACCACTGCGACCTGTATGCTCTAGTCAGCTGCCCCTTGCAACATATTCGTCGCCAGACCCACTGGCTCCAGGTCATCTATAAGACTATGCTTGGTAAAGCTCCACCTTATCTCAGTTCACTGGTCACGATAACAACACTCACCCGTAGCACACGTTCCAGCAGGTATATCTCACTGGTCACCCCCAAAGCCAACACCTCGTTTGGCCGCCTTTCATTCCAGCTCTCTGCTGCCAGTGACTGGAACGAATTGCAAAAATCAGCTATCTGAGCAGCTAACCGATCGCTGCAGCTGTACATAGCCCATCTGTACATTGCCCACCCTATCTACCTACCTCATCCCCTTACTGTTTTTATTTTATTTACTTTTCTGCTCTTTTTGCACACCAGTATTTCTACTTGCACATCATCATATGCTCATTTATCACTCCAGTGTTAATCTGCTAAATTGTAATTATTTGCTCCTATGGCCTATTTATTGCCTACCAACTCATGCCTTTTGCACATACTGTATATAGACTTTCTTTTTTCTACTGTATCATTGACTTGTTTGTGTTATTGGTTTGTTTGTTTACTCCATGTGTAACTCTGTGGTGTTGTCTGTGTCACACTGCTTTGCTTTATCTTGGCCAGGTCACAGTTGTAAATGAGAACTTGTTCTCAACTGGCCTACCTGGTGAAATAAATAAAAATAAAAAATGATGTCAGTGACAACAAGGAAGCAGTGAGAAGGCTTTAATGAAACGGCTGCAGTCCAGCAGTCACAACAATGGAGAAGAACAACAAACACAACCACCACCAACACCTCAGTCAAACAGCTTGAACCTGTTTTTCATTAAACATCAAACCACAACTATTACAGCAGACAGTGACCTTTGACCAGTGCGCAGGTCACAAGAATGCAAGAAATATATTTGTCTAGTAGACCTGGTCCTCTCTCAACATCATCACAGTTTAATCAGTGCGCTACTTTTTATTTTTGTAAATGTTTTATTTTGTTTTACTTTCATACTGTTGTGATGTATTTTCCCAAAATATCTTCTGTTATGTACAGCCAAATGAACTGTGAACGTGTTACTGATATTACATGGGAAAGAGTAAAAACCCACTGGAGGTGTAGTTTCCGCCATCATCGAAGACTTCCCTGTTAGCACTGAGCTGTGCGTAGACACTGTCTCCCAGCTCCACTACGGCTGCGTTGCTGGCAAAGTCTTGTGCCGGGCCAGACCCAATGTCCCGTGAGGACACCAGCAGCTGTCCGTTCTTCCGCAAAGACACGGCGGCGTTGGCGTTTCCGTTGTAGAACATGGTATAGCAGAAGTAATATACTCCTTTGACCATGCCTGTGAAGACAACTGTAGCAGGGTTGTTTCCACTGCCGATGTTGGAGAAGACTCTTTTGTACTGTAAGGATATGTCAGTGGTGAAGGGTCCGACATTCCCAGAACCATACGTTCTTAGAGCTGCAGAGAAGGCCACCTTTGGCTGACCAGCTGCTAAGTCCTTCTGTAATGTCTTCAGTTCTTCTTCCTGAGCTTTGTTCATACTTTTCACTTCCTCCACCTGGCTCACGCTGGCTTGTAGCCTGGTCTCCACAGCTCCTAGTCTGGACCATGTTTCCCAGTTCCTCCTTCAGGACAGCCAGCTCTCTGATCAAGGAGCAGGTGGTATCAGGCACACGGTAAGACAAACTGGTCCCCCGCCTGGTCCCCCCCCCACCTTGTGCCCCAGACAGTGTGAGGCACAGACAGCATTAGTAGAATGACTACCCCTTTCATTCTTAAAACCTTTTCTTGTCAAGACAGGTCAGTTCTGTGTAGTCTTTTAGCTTGTGTAGTTCTCTTTTATATATGCCAAGTTTTACAGAGGGTTTAGCAGGGAAAGTTGCAATATTCAGGAACTCTGCAGTCAATGAGGGGGTTCTTTCTCTTTATAGGGAATGTATTTGGCACGTGGATGAGGAAACGAAGATAGGAAAATGGGTTGTCCCTCCCGCTTACTGGAATATCCTTGTATTAACGATTGGAAAATAGTTCAGCCCTATAGCTCTGATCACATCCACGTTTTGACTGGTAGTAGTTGCTTAGCCGATTCCCAATCTTTCATTGAGTGCTTGTCCAGACCAGCAGCCCAGAACAGAAAACGGACTGAGGCTGACCCCAATGGAAGATTAAAGTTTCCATGTGAAGGCTAAAGAAACCTTCTCATTATGGCTACACGGCCTCATTAAACTTTAACCTTCTTAAGATTACTCTTTCACAAATGCCAAAAGAAAAATAGATGCTCTCATTAATGTTTTACAGTGCCTGGAGACAATGGGGTTTAATAGCATGCTTGTGTGTTCATTCCCAGACCATTAGCATTGGAGAAGAATTTAAAAAAGGCTATGAGGCATTCAATTTGAGAGATGACCATGCATTTGTCTTTGTGGGGGGGATATCATCTGTGGTTTCCCTTTGCGGTGTCATGGTTTTAAGTCATTCACTATCTTGGGAGGTGCAGTACAATGATATATCAGTAGGATTACGATATTACCAGATACCTGCTTCTCAGGGAGAGACGTTCACAATGAATGCTAATGGGAATGAATTCTAATGAGGAAATAGTATCTGTTCAGCATGTCTACACAAGCCCCTTACGGCTTTACGTAGTTATTTTACCCCCAGCTGAGGTGAATGGGGTCATGGTACAGTATGTATCCAGTCAGTCAGGTAGATGTGACTGGCTAGAGTCTTTGATTTTATACCATCTTATCATCCCACCAAACTGAAATGTCCAGGACCCAGTTTTTCAAAAGTTATCTGTCTGGATTTCGCCTATCGGATTGGATTAATGCAAAGGAATAAAATGGGAGTCCCCCATTCAAGTCTGTTCTATTCATTCTATTTCTATGCATTTAATCCAAGCCGATAGGCGAAATCTGGATAGATAACTTTTGAAAAACTGGGCCCACGGGGCATTATAATAATGAAAGTAGATGGAAAGATGGATACTTATTTGTCCTGCGTGAGGAGAATTGTTTCCACTGCCTGTTGGTTACAGGGAACAAAGGTCAAACCACCAGAACCACACACAGCAGCATTCTTTTTTTGTGATGAAAGACCACAATACTGTATACCTGCCCCCAGTTAACAGGTCCTTGGTTGCCTACATCTAACCACACAGTGGTTAGTGGTAATGAGGGGGAAGCAGCGGGTGCTGACAGACACAGCAAGGGAGGTGTGATGAAACTCTACCCTGCCCAGAAACACTCTTTAGGGGGGAGATGCGGTGTCGTCTGACCCCTCTACTGGGAGCTTGGGCGGCAGAGGGGGCTGGGAAGTGGTGGAAAATGCTGCTCTATTCCACCTACATTTAGAAAATACATGTTTAAAAAGTCTTGTAAAAACATTGTTGTGTTCTTCTTGCCTGTAGGTAAAAAAGGCCTTCTTCGCCTTGGTTGCTAACGGGGTGCGGGCAGCCCCACTATGGGAGACAAAGAAGCAGAGCTTTGTCGGTAAGTGGAAAAATATATATATTTTTCTTTGCAGTCGAATGTTACTGTATTATTTTCCATACATCGTGAACAGAATGGAACCAAATCAAGTTCTTAGGAAGAAATGGTCAGACTGGGATAAAGAAGAGGGAAAGATGAGGGTATCACAACTATAAAGGAGGGAGGTATAGAAACAGAGGTGATGAGGAAAGTAGATCAAATGAAATGGTCCGCGCAACTTATAAAATGTGGGTGTCCCTGCCATAGTCGTCCCCTCTGCAACAGTGCCCTGCCTCCTTGGCTTTTTTAAAACCTGTTATGCCAGTCGTGTTCCTTCACAAAGAGGTCCTGTTGGGCCGGCCTGTTCCCTCCCACAGCAGCACTGGGTTCCTGTTTCAGGAGCACTGACGGGAACTCAGTCAGGCTTTTTTAAGGAACACGGACAGTACAGTTGAAGACTTGTGCAGAAGGGCACAGCACAGGGATCACTGTCCAACGATTTCACTTTCCACTGCGGGAGGGCACTGGTGGCCTGTGTTCACACACTTAGTGTACATCCAGGAGATGCACTGAATATTATGTAACACAGGAATCTCTCTCTAGCCTAAATCTGTTGGATCACTTACGTCATGGCTAGCCACATCCATAATACCCTCCCCCCTAATATCATCATTGCCTCGTCTTTCCCCCCCCCCCCATTCCCCTCGTCCTTTGTGTCTCCTTTGTGTGCTCTCCCTCACTTCTACCCATCCTTTTACTAATTCTTTCGTCTTTGCACTGTACCTCCCTCTTTTCAACCCCCCCTTTCTGTCTCTGCTCTGTCCATCCTCTCTCTCTCCATCCTTTCCAACGCCTTTCTCTGCCCTCCATTTTGACGACTCCATCCTCTCTCCTTCCCTTTCTTCCCCTCAAGAGGCGGCCTCCTCTAGTCTCCTCTCCTTGTATCTGGGCCAGCGTCATGGAGACGGATATAAATACTTTTCTCTCCTCTCTAGCCGGCTCTGAGAACAGACAGGCAGACGATTTATAATGAGCCGTGGTCATGGGCTACCATTCACTAGTGCTAATTTGAGATGGCAGAAATTGACTCAATAGTATATTCTTACCGTATTGGTCTATATGTTTTTCAACAATTGAATCAAGGATACATTGAACAATATCGCTATGTGCCCACCTATGGTAGGGGACATCCATATTGCGCAACTGTCCTGGCTGCATCACTAGGATGTGAGTGTAGAGCCTGATGTCTCCCTGCCGCCTCACATACATAAATCAAGTCCACTCAACTGAGAGAGAGAGAGAGAGGAAACGTGTGTATGTGTGTGTATGACATGCACAGATGGGCTTTACTAAGAATCTATCCCTCTGTTCCACTCCACTGTTCTCTCACCCCTAGGCTGTACTGACCTCAATGAGGGGGTGTGTGTGTGTGTGTGTGTGTGTGTGTGTGTGTGTGTGTGTGTGTGTGTGTGTGTGTGTGTGTGTGGAGAGGATGTCCCAGAAATAGGCCCATCTATTTCCCTCTCACTATCCCCTCCCCATCCTCTCCACCCCCATATCCTCTTTCTCACTATCTCCTCTCCACCCTCTTTCTCACTATCCCCTCCCCATCCTCTCCACCCCCATATCCTCTTTCTCACTATCTCCTCTCCACCCTCTTTCTCACTATCCCCTCCCCATCCTCTCCACCCCCATATCCTCTTTCTCACTATCTCCTCTCCACCCTCTTTCTCACTATCCCCTCCCCATCCTCTCCACCCTCTATCCTCTTTCTCACTATCCCCTCCCCATCCTCTTTCTCACTATCCCCTCCCCATCCTCTCCACCCTCTATCCTCTTTCTCACTATCCCCTCCCCATCCTCTCCACCCCCATATCCTCTTTCTCACTATCTCCTCTCCATCCTCTTTCTCACTATCTCCTCTCCACCCTCTTTCTCACTATCCCCTCCCCATCCTCTCCACCCTCTATCCTCTTTCTCACTATCCCCTCCCCATCCTCTTTCTCACTATCCCCTCCCCATCCTCTCCACCCTCTATCCTCTTTCTCACTATCCCCTCCCCATCCTCTCCACCCTCTATCCTCTTTCTCACTATCCCCTCCCCATCCTCTCCACCCTCTATCCTCTTTCTCACTATCCCCTCCCCATCCTCTCCACCCTCTATCCTCTTTCTCACTATCCCCTCCCCATCCTCTCCACCCTCTATCCTCTTTCTCACTATCCTCTCCACCCTCTATCCTCTTTCTCACTATCCCCTCCCCATCCTCTTTCTCACTATCCCCTCCCCATCCTCTCCACCCTCTATCCTCTTTCTCACTATCCCCTCCCCATCCTCTCCACCCTCTATCCTCTTTCTCACTATCCCCTCTCCACCCTCTATCCTCTTTCTCACTATCCCCTCCCCATCCTCTCCACCCTCTATCCTCTTTCTCACTATCCCCTCCCCATCTTCTCTCCTCTCTTTTTCCTTTTCCTTATCCTCTCCCCATCTCACACATTGCCCTTCTGTTCCACCTGTACCTCCCTCTGCTGCTCCTCTCATCTTCTCTCCCCTGTCTCCCTCTGTCAGTACCAGTAAGAGTATGTGCTTGGACAAATCCAACACCTGTGCAATGTGAATAATCACTGCAATAACAAGACCACTCCTTTTTCTCCCTCTTGCTCTCTCTTCAGGAATGTTAACCATCACAGACTTCATCAACATCCTCCACAGATACTACAAGTCTCCCATGGTACGTGACCCCTCATCAGACAGATCCCAAGGACTTCTGGGTCATGTTCATTAGGGCAATGGAACTAATGTAGAAATATTTTTCAACAGAAAACCAAAATAAGTGTTTTCTTATTGAGCATGTCCAGGTAGTTCCTCCCTGTTTCAGTCCATACTACTGAACACGACTGTGGTTTGAAATGGTTTGACTGTACGGCTTCGGCTTCCTATTGTCACCACAGCCAGCGACATTAACTGACTGGACAGCAGTGCTGTGTTGGGAGGCTGGGAGCTTTAACAACACCTCCATCTCAGGCACTGTGTCATGGAGCTTTACAGGCAGAGTGGAGAGAGACATCATCAGGTCATGAGAAGATGGTGATTCTGCAGTACGGTCTCTCTGTTCTGACCCAGGGCTTACACACACGTTTTAACCTGTGTGTACACACACACACACACACACACTCTCACTCGCTCTTTACCGTCTCTCACACCAGCTCACCCACACTGATTATAGTCAAGTATAACACACACACACACACACTGAACTCCCTCACACACACCACAGCAGATGTGCCAGCCAGCTGACTACAGTAGGCTGTAGTGTAAATAGCCTGCATTGCTCAGCTCAGCTGTGTTGTGTAATGAGAACCATTTCCATGTAGGTGTTTTCCAGGAGACCTCCCTAGTACAGCTAAAGATTAAAAACGGCAGAGTGCAGTATTATCAGATTTATTTTTCAAGAGAGGCCTGGTCAAAATAGCAGCAAAACCTTTACGAACAATGACCAATGATTTTTCAGCTGGAAAATACATTTGACATAGTAAGTAAAAAAAAAAATGCAATGTGTCATTCATAATGTAATTTGACTCAATGGAAGTGTTGTCAGTGGTGAGAGTAGAGAGTTTCTGTGTTCGTGTTACCTGAGTGGTCACTCCTGCATATGACACACATTATAGAAAGCCCAGCTAGTGAGGCTAGGCCCTCTTGGGATTTTCCCCGTCCCAATACTCATTGGTATTTGTTAGGCCAGGTGCCGGCGACAGTGTGTGGTCATCCTAATGGCTATCGTAAGTTAATCCATAGTCAAGAGAACAACCAATGCAGTGATGCGTTTGTCAATCCTTCCATATCATATTCATTGGCTAAGACCGAGATCACAGAGAGTGTTGCCAAATTCTGGTAGCTTTCCCAAAATTCCCAGGTTTTGCCTGAATATTCCAACCTTATTCCGAGATAAGTCACTGTTCCTCTAGTCTGGACTGACTGACGAGTGGGCTGCCCAACGGCCTTTTATTTGTTTGTGGACTTTTTGAGTGAGTTTGTGTGCGTGTGCGCGCGCACACACACACACACACACACCCACACAGTCCTGGATCAGTCATTTTGTTATTGTGAATGTGATGTAGCTGTTGTTTTACAGAAGAACAGAAAAGGCCTCAGGCCTTTGACTATTCTATTATAACCCTCTACTCCGTCTGCCTAAGGGTACTTCAAGAGCCGATAGAGCTCAATGGCCATTTTGTCTAGCCATCCACCTCGCTAGTCCGTCTCACCACCATTCTAAAGAAAAATCGACACGCATTACCGAGCAAATCCCCCGCTGTTCATATTTGCCTAATGTGCTCAATGTAGCTGTGGGTACCATAGAAATGGACCTACTGCTCCCTCATCTCTCCCTCCCCCTTCCTTTCTTTGCTGTTGTTCTTCATTAGCAGCGGTTCTCATAACTGTCTTGTTTTACGTCAGAGAGGGTTGAGGTGGACCTGATTGAGACCCTCTAGGGAACCTTCCATATCAGCCTTATGCATATTAATGAGGAAATGGTTAGTGCCTCTGTCATTAGCTGAGACTGGGAGATAACTTGGAGATAGCGGTGCCAAATTCTGGTACTTTCCCAGCCGTTTGATTTTTCATGATGCCAGCACTTACATGTTTTCCTTCTGAGAATTGCTGTGATATATAAATGTATTAAGTTTCTAATTCTAACAAACGCTTGTAAAAAAAACAAAAAACATTATAAATGTAATGCTGTGTGCTATGTTCGAATCATGGAAAGCATGTTAAATATCACTAATTGTTGAATGTTCTGTCTAGGTACAAATCTACGAGCTGGAGGAACATCAGATTGAAACATGGAGAGGTATGGGAACTTTCCAGCAGATCCAGTTTCAAAACAACCCTTTTTATCAGTTGTTCAACAGATTAGAAAGAAATTGATTTGATAGTTTGTTGGTGCTTTTTGGTATTTTTCTGTCCTGTAGAGCTCTACCTACAAGAAACCTTTAAGCCACTGGTGAACATATCACCTGACGCAAGGTGAGCCTGTTCCACATTTCTTATACATGTCACCTGCATTTCATATTTGTCTTTGATTTATATATGAAGTTCAAATAAAACATAACATTTATGATGGGGAAATTAACCTGCAGATAGTAATGTTCATGATCAACTTTGCTTGGCTCATCATTACACTGAGAGACTTGCGTTGGATTTAACCAGTCCATTATACTAACGGTCCATATTCAGCTCATAGTTGATTGAGAAATCTAATTTGTCTACTCGTGTTTTCTACATCATAGTCATAAACATCATTTGAAGTGTATTATTTCTATGGTCATAAACACTGCTAATTAGCCTGGCTTCCTCACACAGAATTTCTAGGTAGATTAATTTATTGTCAATACGCTCTCCCAGGTGGAGTTTCATGTATGCTGTACGTTCCCTAGATTTCTGGGAAAGGTCTGGTACTTTCCCCTCGTATTTTTGTCCTTTTTTCCCCTGCTCTGCGACAGCCTTTCCCATTGTTTATTTTCATCACACTGAATAATTCAAGGTCCATCCTGTGAAAAGCCGTACGGGCCAGTCTCTTAAAATAAGAACCTCTGCTTGAAATACCACCTAGGGCACTCGACTACGGCATCATCCCAGGTTAACATGCCTCTGGTTTGGTTTCTGCCTCCTTTTGGGAGAACACCAGTATCATTGAATTGCTTAATGGCTGATTCAGCTGTCTTCATGGTTTCGCTTTCTGATAGAGTATTTGGTTTGAGTCTGTGAAGGAGAGAGACTGGGATAGAGAGCAGATCGGTTTACCTTCCTAGTTAGCCCCTTGTTTCAGATTACTTCCTGTGTGGTTCCTGGTTTAACATGCATGGATACTTTGTGTTTGCACATCATCTGGTCAATTTGCTTGAGCCTTTCGCTGAATAAGGTCCACCTAGTGTTTTATGGCGTCTCCGTTCGGTACTGCAGCATTTCTCTCCAAGCAGAAGCAAATATTCTGAAACAGGTTTTACGAAAGCCTCCTAGCCAATGCAGTACTTAAAAAGGTAGCCTGGACTATGATCCTGTTTTTCTGGAGACTCGACCACGACGTGCTGTTTTAAAGATGGAGACGATTGATGGAGAGAGAGAGAGAGTCAATGTATCAACACCCTCGGTCTCGAGTGCTTTATTGGCAAAGACAGGTTGTCTGTGTTATTTTAACCCAATCTTCTATTGATCCCCCTCTCCCAGCATATTCGACGCGGTGTACTCGCTCATCAAGAACAAGATCCACCGGCTGCCCGTCATCGACCCAGTCAGCGGCAACGCGCTTTATATCCTCACGCACAAGAGGATCCTCAAGTTCCTCCAGCTCTTCGTAAGTCAAACTGGATGTGTGGAGCATGGGCTCTCTTATAGGAATAACACAGTAGGTGGGAATTTAAGAGTATGCTGCCCCCTGTTGAATCTCTGCACAATTGAAGGTAACATACACTCTGGAAGAGGGAAAATAGAGGGGAGAGAAGGAAATTAAGGATGATGAAAGGATGGCGCTTAGAGAGGCTGGCCTTATCTGATTCAGTAGAGGATTAGTTTAATCTAGGGGTGTCTAACTCATTCCGTGGAGGGCCTTAGTGGCTGCTGGTTTTTCCTTTCAATTAAGACCTAGACGACCAGGTGAGGGGAGTTCCTTACTAATTACTGACCTTAATTCATCAGTCAGGTTCAAGAGAGGAAGGAAAACTCGCAGACACTCGGTCCTCCGTGGAATGAGTTTGACACGTGGTTTATTAAGACTGACTTGCCTATTAAAATAAAGGTTCAATAAAAATAAAACATCTGATTTTGCCTGGATGACCTCAAGTCTAGTGATGAGATGGTGTGACTATATAACGCAGTTACCAGTTTCAAATCCACTAATTCAGGAAATGATTTTATATTCATTCAATCGGTTCGAGAGTTAATTAATTCAATGAAATGTTGTTTAAATGAATGAATTGGTTGTGTTAAGGTAGTACTGTAGCAGGCCGCTGGCTAGATAAGCAGTCTTGTCTAGGTGAAGGTGTCTGACCTGTAGAAGGGAGTGTGAAATGTATCTCTGCATAATAAAGTAGACCACAGGAAAGACGTTAGGAAATATGAACCTACTTGACAGAAGGACATCCGTCTGTCGCGGGCTAGGAGATAGGGGATACCTAGTCAGTTGCACTACTCAATGCCTTCGTCTGAAATGTGTGTGCCGTGTTTCGGGGGTTAATTGCCTTGCTCAACGGCAGAATGGCAGATTTTTTTCCCCCACCTTGCCGGCTCGGGGATTCGAACCAGTGACCTTTTGGTTACTGACCTAACGCTCTTAATTGCTAGGCTACCTGCCGCACTAAGGAAGTGATAGACCAGGTGATTGCGCACACACAGGTATAGACAGACAGAATACAAGACCGACAGACATAGAGAATATGAGACAGACGGACTGAGAAATAGACCGGCAGACATTCATGGTAATATGAGCAGGGCATGCAAGAAGGTCAGACAGACATGGACAATATCAGAAATGGGACGACTGCTGACACTACATTAGACAGTCAAATGGAGGTGAAACCAGTTTAGTCCTAAAGTGCTTTGTTCATTAGGTCACGCAACAAAAAACCTTTTTACAACATTTCAAAAAGGGTTTCTCATTGGTAGTTCTGCCTGTTTTCAGTCAATGTTTTTAAGAATTTCCAAACGTTTTCTTCCTAATGAACATGTGGCAGGTGTGCGAGATGCCCAAGCCGGCCTTTATGAAGCAGACTTTGGAGGAACTAACCATCGGGACCTACCACAACATCGCCTTCATCCACCCCAACACACCCATCATCAAGGCCCTCAACATCTTTGTGGACCGGAGGGTGTCTGCACTGCCAGTGGTGGATGAGTCAGGTGTGTGTGTGTGTGTGTGTGTGTGCTTCAGGCTGAGGAGATGTGTGGTGGTGTATTTATTAGAGATCCCCTGCCAAGACGACAGCTACTCTTCCTGGCATCCAAACACTAAGGCACTTACATTACATATAAAACAGTACATCATATAACATTATTACACCACTACATATCAACAGTACAACATTTATAAAACCACCATACAACAATATTACAATGTGCGTTTGTGTGGAGTGTGTGTGTGTGTCTCTTCAGTCTGCGTTGTTCCATAAGGTTTAGTTTTTATCAGATTTTACTGCTTGCCTGAGTTACTTGATGTGGAATAGCGTTCCATGTAGTCATGGCTCTATGTAGTACTCTGTGTGTTTCCTGGAGTGTGTTCTGCACTTGGACTGAAGAGACCCCTGGTGGCATGTCTTGTGGGGTAGGCATGGGTCTCTAAGCTGTGTGCTAGTCGTTTGAACAGACTGCTCGGTGCTTTCAACATGTCAATACCTATCTCAAAGACATGTAGTGATGCATTCTATCTCTCCTCTACTTTTAACCAGGAGAGATTGATATGCATGCCACTGATGTTAGCTCTCCATGTACATTTAAGGGCCAGCCGTGCTGCTCTGTTCAGGGCAAACTGTAATTGGCCTAGGTCCCTCTTTGTGGCACTTGACCACATGACTGGGCAGTAGTCCAGGTGCGACAAAACCAGGGCCTGTAGGACTTGTTTTGTTGATGGCTATGTCAAGAAAGCAGAGTAGTGCTTTATTATGGACAGACTTCTCCCCATCTTAGCTACTGTTGCATCAATATGTTTTGACCATTACAGTTTACATCCAGGGTTACTCCAAGCAGGTTAGTCTCTTCCACTTGCTCAATTTCCACATTATTCATTACAACATTTTGTTGAGGTTTAGGGAATGGTTTGTCCCAAATACAGTGCTTTTAGTTTTAGAAATATTTAGTACTAGTTTATTACTTGCCACCCATTCTGAAACAGACTGCAGCTCTAAGTGTTACGGGGATTTCACTTGCTGGGGTAGCTAATGTTGAGTCATCAGCATACATAGACACACAGGCTTTACTCAGTGCCAGGTCATTAGTAAAGATTGAAAAAAGGGGCCTAGACACCTGCCATGGGGAATGCCAGACTACCTGGATTATGTTGGAGAGGCTTCCATTAACGAATATCCTCTGTGTTCTGTTAGACAGGTAACTCTCCATCCACGATGTAGCAGGGGATATAAAGCCATAATACAGGTTTTTCGATAATGTCAAAAGCTGCATTGAAGTCTAACATAAGTTTCCACAAGCTGACTGTAGACTATTATCAATTTCTTTCAGCCAATCAGTCATTTGTGTAAGTGCTGTACATGTCGATTTGAATGGTTTTAGTCGGATTGTGAATCTCTTTGGTTTTGTACTTTTCAGGAAAAGTAGTGGATATCTATTCCAAGTTTGATGTCATTGTAAGTAACCATTATCTTTCTTTTTTTTGTAAAACATTTTTTTTATTCCTTTCCTAAACATTTTATCAAATACTTCATCAAACACCTGTTTAAAAAGTTGACTAATTCAATGTTGATGAATATTTCTTATCATAAGTGAACGTTCAGTGATGGACCGAGTATTTTTTCGTCTTTACTGTGTGTAGAACCTTGCTGCTGAGAAGACCTACAACAACCTGGACATCACGGTGACCCAGGCTCTGAGGCATCGCTCGCAGTACTTTGAGGGCGTCATGAAGTGCAACCGGCTCGAGACACTGGAGACCATCGTGGACAGGATAGTCAAAGCAGAGGTGACTGACACACACACACACACACACACACACACACACACACACACACACACACACACACACACACACACATACACCAGACCTTCAAAACCCTCTCCTGTCACTGTCTCATATAATATAGTACCCTCTCCTGTCACTGTCTCAGATATAATATAATATAGCACCCTCTCCTGTCACTGTCTCAGATATAATATAGCACCCTCTCCTGTCACCGTCTCAGATATAATATAGCACCCTCTCCTGTCACTGTCTCAGATATAATATAATATAGCACCCTCTCCTGTCACTGTCTCAGATATAATATAGCACCCTCTCCTGTCACCGTCTCAGATATAATATAGCACCCTCTCCTGTCACCGTCTCAGATATAATATAATATAGTACCCTCTCCTGTCACTGTCTCAGATATAATATAATATAGCACCCTCTCCTGTCACCGTCTCAGATATAATATAGCACCCTCTCCTGTCACTGTCTCAGATATAATATAATATAGCACCCTCTCCTGTCACCGTCTCAGATATAATATAGCACCCTCTCCTGTCACTGTCTCAGATATAATATAATATAGCACCCTCTCCTGTCACTGTCTCAGATATAATATAATATAGCACCCTCTCCTGTCACTGTCTCAGATATAATATAATATAGCACCCTCTCCTGTCACTGTCTCAGATATAATATAATATAGCACCCTCTCCTGTCACTGTCTCAGATATAATATAATATAGCACCCTCTCCTGTCACCGTCTCAGATATAATATAGCACCCTCTCCTGTCACTGTCTCAGATATAATATAATATAGCACCCTCTCCTGTCACTGTCTCAGATATAATATAATATAGCACCCTCTCCTGTCACTGTCTCAGATATAATATAATATAGCACCCTCTCCTGTCACTGTCTCAGATATAATATAATATAGCACCCTCTCCTGTCACTGTCTCAGATATAATATAATATAGCACCCTCTCCTGTCACTGTCTCAGATATAATATAATATAGCACCCTCTCCTGTCACCGTCTCAGATATAATATAATATAGCACCCTCTCCTGTCACTGTCTCAGATATAATATAATATAGCACCCTCTCCTGTCACTGTCTCAGATATAATATAATATAGCACCCTCTCCTGTCACTGTCTCAGATATAATATAATATAGCACCCTCTCCTGTCACTGTCTCAGATATAATATAATATAGCACCCTCTCCTGTCACTGTCTCAGATATAATATAATATAGCACCCTCTCCTGTCACTGTCTCAGATATAATATAATATAGCACCCTCTCCTGTCACCGTCTCAGATATAATATAATATAGCACCCTCTCCTGTCACTGTCTCAGATATAATATAGCACCCTCTCCTGTCACCGTCTCAGATATAATATAATATAGCACCCTCTCCTGTCACTGTCTCAGATATAATATAATATAGCACCCTCTCCTGTCACCGTCTCAGATATAATATAATATAGCACCCTCTCCTGTCACTGTCTCAGATATAATATAGCACCCTCTCCTGTCACTGTCTCAGATATAATATAGCACCCTCTCCTGTCACCGTCTCAGATATAATATAATATAGCACCCTCTCCTGTCACCGTCTCAGATATAATATAATATAGCACCCTCTCCTGTCACTGTCTCAGATATAATATAATATAGCACCCTCTCCTGTCACTGTCTCAGATGTAATATAATATAGCACCCTCTCCTGTCACTGTCTCAGATGTAATATAATATAGCACCCTCTCCTGTCACCGTCTCAGATATAATATAATATAGCACCCTCTCCTGTCACTGTCTCAGATATAATATAATATAGCACCCTCTCCTGTCACTGTCTCAGATATAATATAATATAGCACCCTCTCCTGTCACCGTCTCAGATATAATATAATATAGCACCCTCTCCTGTCACTGTCTCAGATATAATATAGTGCACCCTCTCCTGTCACTGTCTCAGATATAATATAATATAGCACCCTCTCCTGTCACTGTCTCAGATATAATATAATATAGTACCCTCTCCTGTCACTGTCTCAGATATAATATAATATAGCACCCTCTCCTGTCACTGTCTCAGATATAATATAATATAGCACCCTCTCCTGTCACTGTCTCAGATATAATATAATATAGCACCCTCTCCTGTCACTGTCTCAGATATAATATAGCACCCTCTCCTGTCACTGTCTCAGATATAATATAATATAGCACCCTCTCCTGTCACTGTCTCAGATATAATATAATATAATATAGCACCCTCTCCTGTCACTGTCTCAGATATAATATAATATAGCACCCTCTCCTGTCACTGTCTCAGATATAATATAATATAGCACCCTCTCCTGTCACTGTCTCAGATATAATATAGCACCCTCTCCTGTCACTGTCTCAGATATAATATAATATAGCACCCTCTCCTGTCACTGTCTCAGATATAATATAGCACCCTCTCCTGTCACTGTCTCAGATATAATATAATATAGCACCCTCTCCTGTCACTGTCTCAGATATAATATAATATAGCACCCTCTCCTGTCACTGTCTCAGATATAATATAATATAGCACCCTCTCCTGTCACTCGCTCAGAATATATAGAGCGTATCCTGTAACTGTCTCAGATGTAAATGTAAGCACCCTCTCCTGTCACCGTCTCAGATATAATATAATATAGCACCCTCTCCTGTCACTGTCTCAGATATAATATAGCACCCTCTCCTGTCACTGTCTCAGATTAATATATATAGCACCCTCTCCTGTCACTGTCTCAGATATAATATAATATAGCACCCTCTCCTGTCACTGTCTCAGATTAATTAATATAGCACCCTCTCCTGTCACTGTCTCAGATATAATATAATATAGCACCCTCTCCTGTCACTGTCTCAGATATAATATAATATAGCACCCTCTCCTGTCACTGTCTCAGATATAATATAATATAGCACCCTCTCCTGTCACTGTCTCAGATATAATATAGCACCCTCTCCTGTCACTGTCTCAGATATAATATAATATAGCACCCTCTCCTGTCACTGTCTCAGATATAATATAGCACCCTCTCCTGTCACTGTCTCAGATATAATATAGCACCCTCTCCTGTCACCGTCTCAGATATAATATAATATAGCACCCTCTCCTGTCACTGTCTCAGATATAATATAGCACCCTCTCCTGTCACTGTCTCAGATATAATATAGCACCCTCTCCTGTCACTGTCTCAGATATAATATAATATAGCACCCTCTCCTGTCACTGTCTCAGATATAATATAATATAGCACCCTCTCCTGTCACTGTCTCAGATATAATATAATATAGCACCCTCTCCTGTCACCGTCTCAGATATAATATAATATAGCACCCTCTCCTGTCACTGTCTCAGATATAATATAATATAGCACCCTCTCCTGTCACTGTCTCAGATATAATATAATATAGCACCCTCTCCTGTCACTGTCTCAGATATAATATAATATAGCACCCTCTCCTGTCACTGTCTCAGATATAATATAATATAGCACCCTCTCCTGTCACTGTCTCAGATATAATATAATATAGCACCCTCTCCTGTCACCGTCTCAGATATAATATAGCACCCTCTCCTGTCACTGTCTCAGATATAATATAATATAGCACCCTCTCCTGTCACTGTCTCAGATATAATATAATATAGCACCCTCTCCTGTCACCGTCTCAGATATAATATAATATAGCACCCTCTCCTGTCACTGTCTCAGATATAATATAATATAGCACCCTCTCCTGTCACTGTCTCAGATATAATATAATATAGCACCCTCTCCTGTCACTGTCTCAGATATAATATAATATAGCACCCTCTCCTGTCACTGTCTCAGATATAATATAATATAGCACCCTCTCCTGTCACTGTCTCAGATATAATATAATATAGCACCCTCTCCTGTCACTGTCTCAGATATAATATAATATAGCACCCTCTCCTGTCACTGTCTCAGATATAATATAGCACCCTCTCCTGTCACTGTCTCAGATATAATATAATATAGCACCCTCTCCTGTCACTGTCTCAGATATAATATAATATAGCACCCTCTCCTGTCACTGTCTCAGATATAATATAATATAGCACCCTCTCCTGTCACTGTCTCAGATATAATATAATATAGCACCCTCTCCTGTCACTGTCTCAGATATAATATAGCACCCTCTCCTGTCACTGTCTCAGATATAATATAATATAGCACCCTCTCCTGTCACTGTCTCAGATATAATATAATATAGCACCCTCTCCTGTCACTGTCTCAGATATAATATAGCACCCTCTCCTGTCACTGTCTCAGATATAATATAATATAGCACCCTCTCCTGTCACTGTCTCAGATATAATATAATATAGCACCCTCTCCTGTCACTGTCTCAGATATAATATAATATAGCACCCTCTCCTGTCACTGTCTCAGATATAATATAATATAGCACCCTCTCCTGTCACTGTCTCAGATATAATATAATATAGCACCCTCTCCTGTCACTGTCTCAGATATAATATAGCACCCTCTCCTGTCACTGTCTCAGATATAATATAATATAGCACCCTCTCCTGTCACTGTCTCAGATATAATATAATATAGCACCCTCTCCTGTCACCGTCTCAGATATAATATAATATAGCACCCTCTCCTGTCACTGTCTCAGATATAATATAATATAGCACCCTCTCCTGTCACTGTCTCAGATATAATATAATATAGCACCCTCTCCTGTCACTGTCTCAGATATAATATAATATAGCACCCTCTCCTGTCACTGTCTCAGATATAATATAATATAGCACCCTCTCCTGTCACTGTCTCAGATATAATATAATATAGCACCCTCTCCTGTCACTGTCTCAGATATAATATAATATAGCACCCTCTCCTGTCACTGTCTCAGATATAATATAATATAGCACCCTCTCCTGTCACTGTCTCAGATATAATATAATATAGCACCCTCTCCTGTCACTGTCTCAGATATAATATAATATAGCACCCTCTCCTGTCACTGTCTCAGATATAATATAATATAGCACCCTCTCCTGTCACTGTCTCAGATATAATATAATATAGCACCCTCTCCTGTCACTGTCTCAGATATAATATAATATAGCACCCTCTCCTGTCACCGTCTCAGATATAATATAAGCACCCTCTCCTGTCACTGTCTCAGATATAATATAATATAGCACCCTCTCCTGTCACTGTCTCAGATATAATATAGCACCCTCTCCTGTCACTGTCTCAGATATAATATAATATAGCACCCTCTCCTGTCACTGTCTCAGATATAATATAATATAGCACCCTCTCCTGTCACTGTCTCAGATATAATATAGCACCCTCTCCTGTCACTGTCTCAGATATAATATAATATAGCACCCTCTCCTGTCACTGTCTCAGATATAATATAATATAGCACCCTCTCCTGTCACTGTCTCAGATATAATATAATATAGCACCCTCTCCTGTCACTGTCTCAGATATAATATAGCACCCTCTCCTGTCACTGTCTCAGATATAATATAATATAGCACCCTCTCCTGTCACTGTCTCAGATATAATATAGCACCCTCTCCTGTCACTGTCTCAGATATAATATAATATAGCACCCTCTCCTGTCACTGTCTCAGATATAATATAGCACCCTCTCCTGTCACTGTCTCAGATATAATATAGCACCCTCTCCTGTCACTGTCTCAGATATAATATAATATAGCACCCTCTCCTGTCACTGTCTCAGATATAATATAATATAGCACCCTCTCCTGTCACTGTCTCAGATATAATATAGCACCCTCTCCTGTCACTGTCTCAGATATTATAATATAGCACCCTCTCCTGTCACTGTCTCAGATATATTAATATAGCACCCTCTCCTGTCACTGTCTCAGATATAATATAGCACCCTCTCCTGTCACTGTCTCAGATATAATATAATATAGCACCCTCTCCTGTCACTGTCTCAGATATAATATAATATAGCACCCTCTCCTGTCACTGTCTCAGATATAATATAATATAGCACCCTCTCCTGTCACTGTCTCAGATATAATATAATATAGCACCCTCTCCTGTCACTGTCTCAGATATAATATAATATAGCACCCTCTCCTGTCACTGTCTCAGATATAATATAATATAGCACCCTCTCCTGTCACTGTCTCAGATATAATATAGCACCCTCTCCTGTCACTGTCTCAGATATAATATAATATAGCACCCTCTCCTGTCACTGTCTCAGATATAATATAATATAGCACCCTCTCCTGTCACTGTCTCAGATATAATATAATATAGCACCCTCTCCTGTCACTGTCTCAGATATAATATAATATAGCACCCTCTCCTGTCACTGTCTCAGATATAATATAATATAGCACCCTCTCCTGTCACTGTCTCAGATATAATATAATATAGCACCCTCTCCTGTCACTGTCTCAGATATAATATAATATAGCACCCTCTCCTGTCACTGTCTCAGATATAATATAATATAGCACCCTCTCCTGTCACTGTCTCAGATATAATATAATATAGCACCCTCTCCTGTCACTGTCTCAGATATAATATAATATAGCACCCTCTCCTGTCACTGTCTCAGATATAATATAGCACCCTCTCCTGTCACTGTCTCAGATATAATATAATATAGCACCCTCTCCTGTCACTGTCTCAGATATAATATAATATAGCACCCTCTCCTGTCACTGTCTCAGATATAATATAATATAGCACCCTCTCCTGTCACTGTCTCAGATATAATATAATATAGCACCCTCTCCTGTCACTGTCTCAGATATAATATAATATAGCACCCTCTCCTGTCACTGTCTCAGATATAATATAATATAGCACCCTCTCCTGTCACTGTCTCAGATATAATATAATATAGCACCCTCTCCTGTCACTGTCTCAGATATAATATAATATAGCACCCTCTCCTGTCACTGTCTCAGATATAATATAATATAGCACCCTCTCCTGTCACTGTCTCAGATATAATATAATATAGCACCCTCTCCTGTCACTGTCTCAGATATAATATAATATAGCACCCTCTCCTGTCACTGTCTCAGATATAATATAATATAGCACCCTCTCCTGTCACTGTCTCAGATATAATATAATATAGCACCCTCTCCTGTCACTGTCTCAGATATAATATAATATAGCACCCTCTCCTGTCACTGTCTCAGATATAATATAATATAGCACCCTCTCCTGTCACTGTCTCAGATATAATATAATATAGCACCCTCTCCTGTCACTGTCTCAGATATAATATAATATAGCACCCTCTCCTGTCACTGTCTCAGATATAATATAATATAGCACCCTCTCCTGTCACTGTCTCAGATATAATATAATATAGCACCCTCTCCTGTCACTGTCTCAGATATAATATAATATAGCACCCTCTCCTGTCACTGTCTCAGATATATATATATAGCACCCTCTCCTGTCACCGTCTCAGATATAATATAATATAGCACCCTCTCCTGTCACTGTCTCAGATATAATATAATATAGCACCCTCTCCTGTCACTGTCTCAGATATAATATAATATAGCACCCTCTCCTGTCACCGTCTCAGATATAATATAATATAGCACCCTCTCCTGTCACTGTCTCAGATATAATATAATATAGCACCCTCTCCTGTCACTGTCTCAGATATAATATAATATAGCACCCTCTCCTGTCACTGTCTCAGATATAATATAATATAGCACCCTCTCCTGTCACTGTCTCAGATATATATATATAGCACCCTCTCCTGTCACTGTCTCAGATATAATATAGCACCCTCTCCTGTCACCGTCTCAGATATAATATAATATAGCACCCTCTCCTGTCACTGTCTCAGATATAATATAATATAGCACCCTCTCCTGTCACTGTCTCAGATATAATATAGCACCCTCTCCTGTCACCGTCTCAGATATAATATAGCACCCTCTCCTGTCACTGTCTCAGATATAATATAATATAGCACCCTCTCCTGTCACTGTCTCAGATATAATATAGCACCCTCTCCTGTCACTGTCTCAGATATAATATAATATAGCACCCTCTCCTGTCACTGTCTCAGATATAATATAATATAGCACCCTCTCCTGTCACTGTCTCAGATATAATATAATATAGCACCCTCTCCTGTCACTGTCTCAGATATAATATAATATAGCACCCTCTCCTGTCACTGTCTCAGATATAATATAATATAGCACCCTCTCCTGTCACTGTCTCAGATATAATATAATATAGCACCCTCTCCTGTCACTGTCTCAGATATAATATAATATAGCACCCTCTCCTGTCACTGTCTCAGATATAATATAATATAGCACCCTCTCCTGTCACTGTCTCAGATATAATATAATATAGCACCCTCTCCTGTCACTGTCTCAGATATAATATAATATAGCACCCTCTCCTGTCACTGTCTCAGATATAATATAATATAGCACCCTCTCCTGTCACTGTCTCAGATATAATATAATATAGCACCCTCTCCTGTCACTGTCTCAGATATAATATAATATAGCACCCTCTCCTGTCACTGTCTCAGATATAATATAATATAGCACCCTCTCCTGTCACTGTCTCAGATATAATATAATATAGCACCCTCTCCTGTCACTGTCTCAGATATAATATAATATAGCACCCTCTCCTGTCACTGTCTCAGATATAATATAATATAGCACCCTCTCCTGTCACTGTCTCAGATATAATATAGCACCCTCTCCTGTCACTGTCTCAGATATAATATAATATAGCACCCTCTCCTGTCACTGTCTCAGATATAATATAATATAGCACCCTCTCCTGTCACTGTCTCAGATATAATATAATATAGCACCCTCTCCTGTCACTGTCTCAGATATAATATAATATAGCACCCTCTCCTGTCACTGTCTCAGATATAATATAATATAGCACCCTCTCCTGTCACCGTCTCAGATATAATATAGCACCCTCTCCTGTCACTGTCTCAGATATAATATAGCACCCTCTCCTGTCACTGTCTCAGATATAATATAATATAGCACCCTCTCCTGTCACTGTCTCAGATATAATATAGCACCCTCTCCTGTCACTGTCTCAGATATAATATAATATAGCACCCTCTCCTGTCACTGTCTCAGATATAATATAATATAGCACCCTCTCCTGTCACTGTCTCAGATATAATATAATATAGCACCCTCTCCTGTCACTGTCTCAGATATAATATAGCACCCTCTCCTGTCACTGTCTCAGATATAATATAGCACCCTCTCCTGTCACTGTCTCAGATGTAATATAATATAGTACCCTCTCCTGTCACCGTCTCAGATATAATATAATATAGTACCCTCTCCTGTCACCGTCTCAGATATAATATAGCACCCTCTCCTGTCACCGTCTCAGATATAATATAATATAGCACCCTCTCCTGTCACTGTCTCAGATATAATATAGCACCCTCTCCTGTCACTGTCTCAGATATAATATAGCACCCTCTCCTGTCACTGTCTCAGATATAATATAATATAGCACCCTCTCCTGTCACTGTCTCAGATATAATATAATATAGCACCCTCTCCTGTCACTGTCTCAGATATAATATAGCACCCTCTCCTGTCACTGTCTCAGATATAATATAATATAGCACCCTCTCCTGTCACTGTCTCAGATATAATATAGCACCCTCTCCTGTCACTGTCTCAGATATAATATAGCACCCTCTCCTGTCACTGTCTCAGATATAATATAATATAGCACCCTCTCCTGTCACTGTCTCAGATATAATATAATATAGCACCCTCTCCTGTCACTGTCTCAGATATAATATAATATAGCACCCTCTCCTGTCACTGTCTCAGATATAATATAATATAGCACCCTCTCCTGTCACTGTCTCAGATATAATATAATATAGCACCCTCTCCTGTCACTGTCTCAGATATAATATAATATAGCACCCTCTCCTGTCACTGTCTCAGATATAATATAATATAGCACCCTCTCCTGTCACTGTCTCAGATATAATATAATATAGCACCCTCTCCTGTCACTGTCTCAGATATAATATAATATAGCACCCTCTCCTGTCACTGTCTCAGATATAATATAATATAGCACCCTCTCCTGTCACTGTCTCAGATATAATATAATATAGCACCCTCTCCTGTCACTGTCTCAGATATAATATAGCACCCTCTCCTGTCACTGTCTCAGATATAATATAGCACCCTCTCCTGTCACTGTCTCAGATATAATATAGCACCCTCTCCTGTCACTGTCTCAGATATAATATAATATAATATACACCCTCTCCTGTCACTGTCTCAGATATAATATAATATAGCACCCTCTCCTGTCACTGTCTCAGATATAATATAATATAGCACCCTCTCCTGTCACTGTCTCAGATATAATATAGCACCCTCTCCTGTCACTGTCTCAGATATAATATAATATAGCACCCTCTCCTGTCACTGTCTCAGATATAATATAGCACCCTCTCCTGTCACTGTCTCAGATATAATATAATATAGCACCCTCTCCTGTCACTGTCTCAGATATAATATAATATAGCACCCTCTCCTGTCACCGTCTCAGATATAATATAGCACCCTCTCCTGTCACTGTCTCAGATATAATATAATATAGCACCCTCTCCTGTCACTGTCTCAGATATAATATAATATAGCACCCTCTCCTGTCACTGTCTCAGATATAATATAATATAGCACCCTCTCCTGTCACCGTCTCAGATATAATATAATATAGCACCCTCTCCTGTCACTGTCTCAGATATAATATAGCACCCTCTCCTGTCACTGTCTCAGATATAATATAGCACCCTCTCCTGTCACTGTCTCAGATATAATATAATATAGCACCCTCTCCTGTCACTGTCTCAGATATAATATAGCACCCTCTCCTGTCACTGTCTCAGATATAATATAATATAGCACCCTCTCCTGTCACTGTCTCAGATATAATATAATATAGCACCCTCTCCTGTCACTGTCTCAGATATAATATAGCACCCTCTCCTGTCACTGTCTCAGATATAATATAATATAGCACCCTCTCCTGTCACTGTCTCAGATATAATATAATATAGCACCCTCTCCTGTCACTGTCTCAGATATAATATAATATAGCACCCTCTCCTGTCACTGTCTCAGATATAATATAATATAGCACCCTCTCCTGTCACTGTCTCAGATATAATATAGCACCCTCTCCTGTCACTGTCTCAGATGTAATATAATATAGTACCCTCTCCTGTCACCGTCTCAGATATAATATAGCACCCTCCCCTGTCACTGTCTCAGATATAATATAGCACCCTCTCCTGTCACCGTCTCAGATATAATATAATATAGCACCCTCTCCTGTCACTGTCTCAGATATAATATAATATAGCACCCTCTCCTGTCACTGTCTCAGATATAATATAATATAGCACCCTCTCCTGTCACTGTCTCAGATGTAATATAATATAGCACCCTCTCCTGTCACTGTCTCAGATATAATATAATATAGCACCCTCTCCTGTCACTGTCTCAGATATAATATAATATAGCACCCTCTCCTGTCACTGTCTCAGATATAATATAATATAACACCCTCTCCTGTCACTGTCTCAGATATAATATAATATAATATAACACCCTCTCCTGTCACTGTCTCAGATATAATATAATATAGCACCCTCTCCTGTCACTGTCTCAGATATAATATAGCACCCTCTCCTGTCACTGTCTCAGATATAATATAATATAGCACCCTCTCCTGTCACTGTCTCAGATATAATATAATATAGCACCCTCTCCTGTCACTGTCTCAGATATAATATAATATAGCACCCTCTCCTGTCACTGTCTCAGATATAATATAATATAGCACCCTCTCCTGTCACTGTCTCAGATATAATATAGCACCCTCTCCTGTCACTGTCTCAGATATAATATAATATAGCACCCTCTCCTGTCACCGTCTCAGATATAATATAATATAGCACCCTCTCCTGTCACTGTCTCAGATGTAATATAATATAGTACCCTCTCCTGTCACCGTCTCAGATATAATATAGCACCCTCTCCTGTCACTGTCTCAGATATAATATAATATAGCACCCTCTCCTGTCACTGTCTCAGATATAATATAATATAGCACCCTCTCCTGTCACTGTCTCAGATATAATATAGCACCCTCTCCTGTCACCGTCTCAGATATAATATAATATAGCACCCTCTCCTGTCACTGTCTCAGATATAATATAGCACCCTCTCCTGTCACTGTCTCAGATATAATATAATATAGCACCCTCTCCTGTCACTGTCTCAGATATAATATAATATAGCACCCTCTCCTGTCACTGTCTCAGATATAATATAGCACCCTCTCCTGTCACTGTCTCAGATATAATATAATATAGCACCCTCTCCTGTCACCGTCTCAGATATAATATAATATAGCACCCTCTCCTGTCACTGTCTCAGATATAATATAATATAGCACCCTCTCCTGTCACTGTCTCAGATATAATATAATATAGCACCCTCTCCTGTCACTGTCTCAGATATAATATAGCACCCTCTCCTGTCACTGTCTCAGATATAATATAATATAGCACCCTCTCCTGTCACTGTCTCAGATATAATATAGCACCCTCTCCTGTCACTGTCTCAGATATAATATAATATAGCACCCTCTCCTGTCACTGTCTCAGATATAATATAGCACCCTCTCCTGTCACTGTCTCAGATATAATATAATATAGCACCCTCTCCTGTCACTGTCTCAGATATAATATAATATAGCACCCTCTCCTGTCACTGTCTCAGATATAATATAATATAGCACCCTCTCCTGTCACTGTCTCAGATATAATATAGCACCCTCTCCTGTCACTGTCTCAGATATAATATAATATAGCACCCTCTCCTGTCACTGTCTCAGATATAATATAATATAGCACCCTCTCCTGTCACTGTCTCAGATATAATATAATATAGCACCCTCTCCTGTCACTGTCTCAGATATAATATAATATAGCACCCTCTCCTGTCACTGTCTCAGATATAATATAATATAGCACCCTCTCCTGTCACTGTCTCAGATATAATATAATATAGCACCCTCTCCTGTCACTGTCTCAGATATAATATAATATAGCACCCTCTCCTGTCACTGTCTCAGATATAATATAATATAGCACCCTCTCCTGTCACTGTCTCAGATATAATATAATATAGCACCCTCTCCTGTCACTGTCTCAGATATAATATAATATAGCACCCTCTCCTGTCACTGTCTCAGATATAATATAATATAGCACCCTCTCCTGTCACTGTCTCAGATATAATATAATATAGCACCCTCTCCTGTCACTGTCTCAGATATAATATAATATAGCACCCTCTCCTGTCACTGTCTCAGATATAATATAGCACCCTCTCCTGTCACTGTCTCAGATATAATATAATATAGCACCCTCTCCTGTCACTGTCTCAGATATAATATAATATAGCACCCTCTCCTGTCACTGTCTCAGATATAATATAATATAGCACCCTCTCCTGTCACTGTCTCAGATATAATATAATATAGCACCCTCTCCTGTCACTGTCTCAGATATAATATAGCACCCTCTCCTGTCACTGTCTCAGATATAATATAGCACCCTCTCCTGTCACTGTCTCAGATATAATATAGCACCCTCTCCTGTCACTGTCTCAGATATAATATAATATAGCACCCTCTCCTGTCACTGTCTCAGATATAATATAATATAGCACCCTCTCCTGTCACTGTCTCAGATATAATATAATATAGCACCCTCTCCTGTCACTGTCTCAGATATAATATAATATAGCACCCTCTCCTGTCACTGTCTCAGATATAATATAATATAGCACCCTCTCCTGTCACTGTCTCAGATATAATATAATATAGCACCCTCTCCTGTCACTGTCTCAGATATAATATAATATAGCACCCTCTCCTGTCACTGTCTCAGATATAATATAATATAGCACCCTCTCCTGTCACTGTCTCAGATATAATATAATATAGTACCCTCTCCTGTCACCGTCTCAGATATAATATAATATAGTACCCTCTCCTGTCACCGTCTCAGATATAATATAGCACCCTCTCCTGTCACTGTCTCAGATATAATATAGCACCCTCTCCTGTCACTGTCTCAGATATAATATAATATAGCACCCTCTCCTGTCACTGTCTCAGATATAATATAATATAATATAGCACCCTCTCCTGTCACTGTCTCAGATATAATATAATATAGCACCCTCTCCTGTCACTGTCTCAGATATAATATAATATAGCACCCTCTCCTGTCACTGTCTCAGATATAATATAATATAGCACCCTCTCCTCTCACCGTCTCAGATATAATATAATATAGCACCCTCTCCTGTCACTGTCTCAGATATAATATAATAGCACCCTCTCCTGTCACTGTCTCAGATATAATATAATATAGCACCCTCTCCTGTCACTGTCTCAGATATAATATAATATAGCACCCTCTCCTGTCACTGTCTCAGATATAATATAATATAGCACCCTCTCCTGTCACTGTCTCAGATATAATATAATATAGCACCCTCTCCTGTCACTGTCTCAGATATAATATAATATAGCACCCTCTCCTGTCACTGTCTCAGATATAATATAATATAGCACCCTCTCCTGTCACTGTCTCAGATATAATATAATATAGCACCCTCTCCTGTCACTGTCTCAGATATAATATAATATAGCACCCTCTCCTGTCACTGTCTCAGATATAATATAATATAGCACCCTCTCCTGTCACTGTCTCAGATATAATATAATATAGCACCCTCTCCTGTCACTGTCTCAGATATAATATAGCACCCTCTCCTGTCACTGTCTCAGATATAATATAATATAGCACCCTCTCCTGTCACTGTCTCAGATATAATATAATATAGCACCCTCTCCTGTCACTGTCTCAGATATAATATAATATAGCACCCTCTCCTGTCACTGTCTCAGATATAATATATAATATAGCACCCTCTCCTGTCACTGTCTCAGATATAATATAATATAGACACCCTCTCCTGTCACTGTCTCAGATATAATATAATATAGCACCCTCTCCTGTCACTGTCTCAGATATAATATAGCACCCTCTCCTGTCACTGTCTCAGATATAATATAATATAGCACCCTCTCCTGTCACTGTCTCAGATATAATATAATATAGCACCCTCTCCTGTCACTGTCTCAGATATAATATAGCACCCTCTCCTGTCACTGTCTCAGATATAATATAATATAGCACCCTCTCCTGTCACTGTCTCAGATATAATATAATATAGCACCCTCTCCTGTCACTGTCTCAGATATAATATAATATAGCACCCTCTCCTGTCACTGTCTCAGATATAATATAATATAGCACCCTCTCCTGTCACTGTCTCAGATATAATATAATATAGCACCCTCTCCTGTCACTGTCTCAGATATAATATAATATAGCACCCTCTCCTGTCACTGTCTCAGATATAATATAATATAGCACCCTCTCCTGTCACTGTCTCAGATATAATATAATATAGCACCCTCTCCTGTCACTGTCTCAGATATAATATAATATAGCACCCTCTCCTGTCACTGTCTCAGATATAATATAATATAGCACCCTCTCCTGTCACTGTCTCAGATATAATATAATATAGCACCCTCTCCTGTCACTGTCTCAGATATAATATAATATAGCACCCTCTCCTGTCACTGTCTCAGATATAATATAATATAGCACCCTCTCCTGTCACTGTCTCAGATATAATATAATATAGCACCCTCTCCTGTCACTGTCTCAGATATAATATAATATAGCACCCTCTCCTGTCACTGTCTCAGATATAATATAATATAGCACCCTCTCCTGTCACTGTCTCAGATATAATATAATATAGCACCCTCTCCTGTCACTGTCTCAGATATAATATAGCACCCTCTCCTGTCACTGTCTCAGATATAATATAATATAGCACCCTCTCCTGTCACTGTCTCAGATATAATATAATATAGCACCCTCTCCTGTCACTGTCTCAGATATAATATAATATAGCACCCTCTCCTGTCACTGTCTCAGATATAATATAATATAGCACCCTCTCCTGTCACTGTCTCAGATATAATATAATATAGCACCCTCTCCTGTCACTGTCTCAGATATAATATAGCACCCTCTCCTGTCACTGTCTCAGATATAATATAATATAGCACCCTCTCCTGTCACTGTCTCAGATATAATATAGCACCCTCTCCTGTCACTGTCTCAGATATAATATAATATAGCACCCTCTCCTGTCACTGTCTCAGATATAATATAATATAGCACCCTCTCCTGTCACTGTCTCAGATATAATATAGCACCCTCTCCTGTCACTGTCTCAGATATAATATAGCACCCTCTCCTGTCACTGTCTCAGATATAATATAGCACCCTCTCCTGTCACTGTCTCAGATATAATATAATATAGCACCCTCTCCTGTCACTGTCTCAGATATAATATAGCACCCTCTCCTGTCACTGTCTCAGATATAATATAATATAGCACCCTCTCCTGTCACTGTCTCAGATATAATATAATATAGCACCCTCTCCTGTCACTGTCTCAGATATAATATAATATAGCACCCTCTCCTGTCACTGTCTCAGATATAATATAATATAGCACCCTCTCCTGTCACTGTCTCAGATATAATATAATATAGCACCCTCTCCTGTCACTGTCTCAGATATAATATAGCACCCTCTCCTGTCACTGTCTCAGATATAATATAGCACCCTCTCCTGTCACTGTCTCAGATATAATATAATATAGCACCCTCTCCTGTCACTGTCTCAGATATAATATAATATAGCACCCTCTCCTGTCACTGTCTCAGATATAATATAATATAGCACCCTCTCCTGTCACTGTCTCAGATATAATATAGCACCCTCTCCTGTCACTGTCTCAGATATAATATAATATAGCACCCTCTCCTGTCACTGTCTCAGATATAATATAATATAGCACCCTCTCCTGTCACTGTCTCAGATATAATATAATATAGCACCCTCTCCTGTCACTGTCTCAGATATAATATAATATAGCACCCTCTCCTGTCACTGTCTCAGATATAATATAATATAGCACCCTCTCCTGTCACTGTCTCAGATATAATATAATATAGCACCCTCTCCTGTCACTGTCTCAGATATAATATAATATAGCACCCTCTCCTGTCACTGTCTCAGATATAATATAATATAGCACCCTCTCCTGTCACTGTCTCAGATATAATATAGCACCCTCTCCTGTCACTGTCTCAGATATAATATAATATAGCACCCTCTCCTGTCACTGTCTCAGATATAATATAATATAGCACCCTCTCCTGTCACTGTCTCAGATATAATATAATATAGCACCCTCTCCTGTCACTGTCTCAGATATAATATAATATAGCACCCTCTCCTGTCACTGTCTCAGATATAATATAATATAGCACCCTCTCCTGTCACTGTCTCAGATATAATATAGCACCCTCTCCTGTCACTGTCTCAGATATAATATAATATAGCACCCTCTCCTGTCACTGTCTCAGATATAATATAATATAGCACCCTCTCCTGTCACTGTCTCAGATATAATATAATATAGCACCCTCTCCTGTCACTGTCTCAGATATAATATAGCACCCTCTCCTGTCACTGTCTCAGATATAATATAATATAGCACCCTCTCCTGTCACTGTCTCAGATATATATAATATAGCACCCTCTCCTGTCACTGTCTCAGATATAATATAATATAGCACCCTCTCCTGTCACTGTCTCAGATATAATATAGCACCCTCTCCTGTCACTGTCTCAGATATAATATAATATAGCACCCTCTCCTGTCACTGTCTCAGATATAATATAATATAGCACCCTCTCCTGTCACTGTCTCAGATATAATATAATATAGCACCCTCTCCTGTCACTGTCTCAGATATAATATAGCACCCTCTCCTGTCACTGTCTCAGATATAATATAATATAGCACCCTCTCCTGTCACTGTCTCAGATATAATATAATATAGCACCCTCTCCTGTCACTGTCTCAGATATAATATAGCACCCTCTCCTGTCACTGTCTCAGATATAATATAATATAGCACCCTCTCCTGTCACTGTCTCAGATATAATATAATATAGCACCCTCTCCTGTCACTGTCTCAGATATAATATAATATAGCACCCTCTCCTGTCACTGTCTCAGATATAATATAATATAGCACCCTCTCCTGTCACTGTCTCAGATATAATATAATATAGCACCCTCTCCTGTCACTGTCTCAGATATAATATAATATAGCACCCTCTCCTGTCACTGTCTCAGATATAATATAATATAGCACCCTCTCCTGTCACTGTCTCAGATATAATATAATATAGCACCCTCTCCTGTCACTGTCTCAGATATAATATAATATAGCACCCTCTCCTGTCACTGTCTCAGATATAATATAATATAGCACCCTCTCCTGTCACTGTCTCAGATATAATATAATATAGCACCCTCTCCTGTCACTGTCTCAGATATAATATAATATAGCACCCTCTCCTGTCACTGTCTCAGATATAATATAATATAGCACCCTCTCCTGTCACTGTCTCAGATATAATATAATATAGCACCCTCTCCTGTCACTGTCTCAGATATAATATAGCACCCTCTCCTGTCACTGTCTCAGATATAATATAATATAGCACCCTCTCCTGTCACTGTCTCAGATATAATATAATATAGCACCCTCTCCTGTCACTGTCTCAGATATAATATAATATAGCACCCTCTCCTGTCACTGTCTCAGATATAATATAATATAGCACCCTCTCCTGTCACTGTCTCAGATATAATATAATATAGCACCCTCTCCTGTCACTGTCTCAGATATAATATAATATAGCACCCTCTCCTGTCACTGTCTCAGATATATATATAGCACCCTCTCCTGTCACTGTCTCAGATATAATATAATATAGCACCCTCTCCTGTCACTGTCTCAGATATAATATAATATAGCACCCTCTCCTGTCACTGTCTCAGATATAATATAATATAGCACCCTCTCCTGTCACTGTCTCAGATATAATATAATATAGCACCCTCTCCTGTCACTGTCTCAGATATAATATAATATAGCACCCTCTCCTGTCACTGTCTCAGATATAATATAATATAGCACCCTCTCCTGTCACTGTCTCAGATATAATATAATATAGCACCCTCTCCTGTCACTGTCTCAGATATAATATAATATAGCACCCTCTCCTGTCACTGTCTCAGATATAATATAATATAGCACCCTCTCCTGTCACTGTCTCAGATATAATATAATATAGCACCCTCTCCTGTCACTGTCTCAGATATAATATAATATAGCACCCTCTCCTGTCACTGTCTCAGATATAATATAGCACCCTCTCCTGTCACTGTCTCAGATATAATATATATAGCACCCTCTCCTGTCACTGTCTCAGATATAATATAATATAGCACCCTCTCCTGTCACTGTCTCAGATATAATATAATATAGCACCCTCTCCTGTCACTGTCTCAGATATAATATAATATAGCACCCTCTCCTGTCACTGTCTCAGATATAATATAGCACCCTCTCCTGTCACTGTCTCAGATATAATATAATATAGCACCCTCTCCTGTCACTGTCTCAGATATAATATAATATAGCACCCTCTCCTGTCACTGTCTCAGATATAATATAATATAGCACCCTCTCCTGTCACTGTCTCAGATATAATATAGCACCCTCTCCTGTCACTGTCTCAGATATAATATAATATAGCACCCTCTCCTGTCACTGTCTCAGATATAATATAATATAGCACCCTCTCCTGTCACTGTCTCAGATATAATATAGCACCCTCTCCTGTCACTGTCTCAGATATAATATAATATAGCACCCTCTCCTGTCACTGTCTCAGATATAATATAATATAGCACCCTCTCCTGTCACTGTCTCAGATATAATATAATATAGCACCCTCTCCTGTCACTGTCTCAGATATAATATAGCACCCTCTCCTGTCACTGTCTCAGATATAATATAATATAGCACCCTCTCCTGTCACTGTCTCAGATATAATATAATATAGCACCCTCTCCTGTCACTGTCTCAGATATAATATAATATAGCACCCTCTCCTGTCACTGTCTCAGATATAATATAATATAGCACCCTCTCCTGTCACTGTCTCAGATATAATATAATATAGCACCCTCTCCTGTCACTGTCTCAGATATAATATAATATAGCACCCTCTCCTGTCACTGTCTCAGATATAATATAGCACCCTCTCCTGTCACCGTCTCAGATATAATATAGCACCCTCTCCTGTCACTGTCTCAGATATAATATAGCACCCTCTCCTGTCACTGTCTCAGATATAATATAGCACCCTCTCCTGTCACTGTCTCAGATATAATATAATATAGCACCCTCTCCTGTCACTGTCTCAGATATAATATAGCACCCTCTCCTGTCACTGTCTCAGATATAATATAATATAGCACCCTCTCCTGTCACTGTCTCAGATATAATATAGCACCCTCTCCTGTCACTGTCTCAGATATAATATAATATAGCACCCTCTCCTGTCACTGTCTCAGATATAATATAATATAGCACCCTCTCCTGTCACTGTCTCAGATATAATATAATATAGCACCCTCTCCTGTCACTGTCTCAGATATAATATAATATAGCACCCTCTCCTGTCACTGTCTCAGATATAATATAATATAGCACCCTCTCCTGTCACTGTCTCAGATATAATATAATATAGCACCCTCTCCTGTCACTGTCTCAGATATAATATAATATAGCACCCTCTCCTGTCACTGTCTCAGATATAATATAATATAGCACCCTCTCCTGTCACTGTCTCAGATATAATATAGCACCCTCTCCTGTCACTGTCTCAGATATAATATAGCACCCTCTCCTGTCACTGTCTCAGATATAATATAATATAGCACCCTCTCCTGTCACTGTCTCAGATATAATATAATATAGCACCCTCTCCTGTCACTGTCTCAGATATAATATAATATAGCACCCTCTCCTGTCACTGTCTCAGATATAATATAATATAGCACCCTCTCCTGTCACTGTCTCAGATATAATATAATATAGCACCCTCTCCTGTCACTGTCTCAGATATAATATAATATAGCACCCTCTCCTGTCACCGTCTCAGATATAATATAATATAGCACCCTCTCCTGTCACTGTCTCAGATATAATATAATATAGCACCCTCTCCTGTCACTGTCTCAGATATAATAATATAGCACCCTCTCCTGTCACTGTCTCAGATATAATATAATATAGCACCCTCTCCTGTCACTGTCTCAGATATAATATAGCACCCTCTCCTGTCACTGTCTCAGATATAATATAGCACCCTCTCCTGTCACTGTCTCAGATATAATATAGCACCCTCTCCTGTCACCGTCTCAGATATAATATAATATAGCACCCTCTCCTGTCACTGTCTCAGATATAATATAATATAGCACCCTCTCCTGTCACTGTCTCAGATATAATATAGCACCCTCTCCTGTCACTGTCTCAGATATAATATAGCACCCTCTCCTGTCACTGTCTCAGATATAATATAATATAGCACCCTCTCCTGTCACTGTCTCAGATATAATATAGCACCCTCTCCTGTCACTGTCTCAGATATAATATAGCACCCTCTCCTGTCACTGTCTCAGATATAATATAATATAGCACCCTCTCCTGTCACTGTCTCAGATATAATATAATATAGCACCCTCTCCTGTCACTGTCTCAGATATAATATAATATAGCACCCTCTCCTGTCACTGTCTCAGATATAATATAATATAGCACCCTCTCCTGTCACTGTCTCAGATATAATATAATATAGCACCCTCTCCTGTCACTGTCTCAGATATAATATAATATAGCACCCTCTCCTGTCACTGTCTCAGATATAATATAATATAGCACCCTCTCCTGTCACTGTCTCAGATATAATATAGCACCCTCTCCTGTCACTGTCTCAGATATAATATAATATAGCACCCTCTCCTGTCACTGTCTCAGATATAATATAATATAGCACCCTCTCCTGTCACTGTCTCAGATATAATATAATATAGCACCCTCTCCTGTCACCGTCTCAGATATAATATAGCACCCTCTCCTGTCACTGTCTCAGATATAATATAATATAGCACCCTCTCCTGTCACTGTCTCAGATATAATATAGCACCCTCTCCTGTCACTGTCTCAGATATAATATAATATAGTCACCCTCTCCTGTCACTGTCTCAGATATAATATAGCACCCTCTCCTGTCACTGTCTCAGATATAATATAATATAGCACCCTCTCCTGTCACCGTCTCAGATATAATATAATATAGCACCCTCTCCTGTCACTGTCTCAGATATAATATAATATAGCACCCTCTCCTGTCACTGTCTCAGATATAATATAATATAGCACCCTCTCCTGTCACTGTCTCAGATATAATATAATATAGCACCCTCTCCTGTCACCGTCTCAGATATAATATAGCACCCTCTCCTGTCACTGTCTCAGATATAATATAATATAGCACCCTCTCCTGTCACTGTCTCAGATATAATATAGCACCCTCTCCTGTCACTGTCTCAGATATAATATAGCACCCTCTCCTGTCACCGTCTCAGATATAATATAGCACCCTCTCCTGTCACTGTCTCAGATATAATATAATATAGCACCCTCTCCTGTCACTGTCTCAGATATAATATAATATAGCACCCTCTCCTGTCACTGTCTCAGATATAATATAATATAGCACCCTCTCCTGTCACTGTCTCAGATATAATATAATATAGCACCCTCTCCTGTCACTGTCTCAGATATAATATAGCACCCTCTCCTGTCACTGTCTCAGATATAATATAATATAGCACCCTCTCCTGTCACTGTCTCAGATATAATATAATATAGCACCCTCTCCTGTCACTGTCTCAGATATAATATAGCACCCTCTCCTGTCACTGTCTCAGATATAATATAATATAGCACCCTCTCCTGTCACTGTCTCAGATATAATATAATATAGCACCCTCTCCTGTCACCGTCTCAGATATAATATAATATAGCACCCTCTCCTGTCACTGTCTCAGATATAATATAGCACCCTCTCCTGTCACTGTCTCAGATATAATATAGCACCCTCTCCTGTCACTGTCTCAGATATAATATAATATAGCACCCTCTCCTGTCACTGTCTCAGATATAATATAGCACCCTCTCCTGTCACTGTCTCAGATATAATATAATATAGCACCCTCTCCTGTCACTGTCTCAGATATAATATAATATAGCACCCTCTCCTGTCACTGTCTCAGATATAATATAATATAGCACCCTCTCCTGTCACTGTCTCAGATATAATATAATATAGCACCCTCTCCTGTCACTGTCTCAGATATAATATAATATAGCACCCTCTCCTGTCACTGTCTCAGATATAATATAATATAGCACCCTCTCCTGTCACTGTCTCAGATATAATATAATATAGCACCCTCTCCTGTCACTGTCTCAGATATAATATAATATAGCACCCTCTCCTGTCACTGTCTCAGATATAATATAATATAGCACCCTCTCCTGTCACTGTCTCAGATATAATATAATATAGCACCCTCTCCTGTCACTGTCTCAGATATAATATAGCACCCTCTCCTGTCACTGTCTCAGATATAATATAATATAGCACCCTCTCCTGTCACTGTCTCAGATATAATATAATATAGCACCCTCTCCTGTCACTGTCTCAGATATAATATAATATAGCACCCTCTCCTGTCACTGTCTCAGATATAATATAATATAGCACCCTCTCCTGTCACTGTCTCAGATATAATATAATATAGCACCCTCTCCTGTCACTGTCTCAGATATAATATAATATAGCACCCTCTCCTGTCACTGTCTCAGATATAATATAATATAGCACCCTCTCCTGTCACTGTCTCAGATATAATATAATATAGCACCCTCTCCTGTCACTGTCTCAGATATAATATAATATAGCACCCTCTCCTGTCACTGTCTCAGATATAATATAGCACCCTCTCCTGTCACTGTCTCAGATATAATATAATATAGCACCCTCTCCTGTCACTGTCTCAGATATAATATAATATAGCACCCTCTCCTGTCACTGTCTCAGATATAATATAATATAGCACCCTCTCCTGTCACCGTCTCAGATATAATATAGCACCCTCTCCTGTCACTGTCTCAGATATAATATAATATAGCACCCTCTCCTGTCACTGTCTCAGATATAATATAGCACCCTCTCCTGTCACTGTCTCAGATATAATATAATATAGCACCCTCTCCTGTCACTGTCTCAGATATAATATAGCACCCTCTCCTGTCACTGTCTCAGATATAATATAATATAGCACCCTCTCCTGTCACTGTCTCAGATATAATATAATATAGCACCCTCTCCTGTCACTGTCTCAGATATAATATAATATAGCACCCTCTCCTGTCACTGTCTCAGATATAATATAATATAGCACCCTCTCCTGTCACTGTCTCAGATATAATATAATATAGCACCCTCTCCTGTCACCGTCTCAGATATAATATAGCACCCTCTCCTGTCACTGTCTCAGATATAATATAATATAGCACCCTCTCCTGTCACTGTCTCAGATATAATATAATATAGCACCCTCTCCTGTCACTGTCTCAGATATAATATAATATAGCACCCTCTCCTGTCACTGTCTCAGATATAATATAATATAGCACCCTCTCCTGTCACTGTCTCAGATATAATATAATATAGCACCCTCTCCTGTCACTGTCTCAGATATAATATAGCACCCTCTCCTGTCACTGTCTCAGATATAATATAATATAGCACCCTCTCCTGTCACTGTCTCAGATATAATATAATATAGCACCCTCTCCTGTCACTGTCTCAGATATAATATAGCACCCTCTCCTGTCACTGTCTCAGATATAATATAGCACCCTCTCCTGTCACTGTCTCAGATATAATATAGCACCCTCTCCTGTCACTGTCTCAGATATAATATAATATAGCACCCTCTCCTGTCACTGTCTCAGATATAATATAATATAGCACCCTCTCCTGTCACTGTCTCAGATATAATATAGCACCCTCTCCTGTCACTGTCTCAGATATAATATAGCACCCTCTCCTGTCACTGTCTCAGATATAATATAATATAGCACCCTCTCCTGTCACTGTCTCAGATATAATATAATATAGCACCCTCTCCTGTCACTGTCTCAGATATAATATAATATAGCACCCTCTCCTGTCACTGTCTCAGATATAATATAATATAGCACCCTCTCCTGTCACTGTCTCAGATATAATATAATATAGCACCCTCTCCTGTCACTGTCTCAGATATAATATAATATAGCACCCTCTCCTGTCACTGTCTCAGATATAATATAATATAGCACCCTCTCCTGTCACTGTCTCAGATATAATATAATATAGCACCCTCTCCTGTCACTGTCTCAGATATAATATAGCACCCTCTCCTGTCACTGTCTCAGATATAATATAATATAGCACCCTCTCCTGTCACTGTCTCAGATATAATATAATATAGCACCCTCTCCTGTCACTGTCTCAGATATAATATAATATAGCACCCTCTCCTGTCACTGTCTCAGATATAATATAGCACCCTCTCCTGTCACTGTCTCAGATATAATATAGCACCCTCTCCTGTCACTGTCTCAGATATAATATAATATAGCACCCTCTCCTGTCACTGTCTCAGATATAATATAATATAGCACCCTCTCCTGTCACTGTCTCAGATATAATATAATATAGCACCCTCTCCTGTCACTGTCTCAGATATAATATAATATAGCACCCTCTCCTGTCACTGTCTCAGATATAATATAATATAGCACCCTCTCCTGTCACTGTCTCAGATATAATATAGCACCCTCTCCTGTCACTGTCTCAGATATAATATAATATAGCACCCTCTCCTGTCACCGTCTCAGATATAATATAATATAGCACCCTCTCCTGTCACTGTCTCAGATATAATATAATATAGCACCCTCTCCTGTCACTGTCTCAGATATAATATAATATAGCACCCTCTCCTGTCACTGTCTCAGATAATAATATAGCACCCTCTCCTGTCACTGTCTCAGATATAATATAGCACCCTCTCCTGTCACTGTCTCAGATATAATATAATATAGCACCCTCTCCTGTCACTGTCTCAGATATAATATAGCACCCTCTCCTGTCACTGTCTCAGATATAATATAATATAGCACCCTCTCCTGTCACTGTCTCAGATATAATATAGCACCCTCTCCTGTCACTGTCTCAGATATAATATAATATAGCACCCTCTCCTGTCACTGTCTCAGATATAATATAATATAGCACCCTCTCCTGTCACTGTCTCAGATATAATATAGCACCCTCTCCTGTCACTGTCTCAGATATAATATAGCACCCTCTCCTGTCACTGTCTCAGATATAATATAATATAGCACCCTCTCCTGTCACTGTCTCAGATATAATATAATATAGCACCCTCTCCTGTCACTGTCTCAGATATAATATAATATAGCACCCTCTCCTGTCACTGTCTCAGATATAATATAATATAGCACCCTCTCCTGTCACTGTCTCAGATATAATATAATATAGCACCCTCTCCTGTCACTGTCTCAGATATAATATAATATAGCACCCTCTCCTGTCACTGTCTCAGATATAATATAATATAGCACCCTCTCCTGTCACTGTCTCAGATATAATATAATATAGCACCCTCTCCTGTCACTGTCTCAGATATAATATAATATAGCACCCTCTCCTGTCACTGTCTCAGATATAATATAATATAGCACCCTCTCCTGTCACTGTCTCAGATATAATATAGCACCCTCTCCTGTCACTGTCTCAGATATAATATAATATAGCACCCTCTCCTGTCACTGTCTCAGATATAATATAATATAGCACCCTCTCCTGTCACTGTCTCAGATATAATATAATATAGCACCCTCTCCTGTCACTGTCTCAGATATAATATAATATAGCACCCTCTCCTGTCACTGTCTCAGATATAATATAATATAGCACCCTCTCCTGTCACTGTCTCAGATATAATATAATATAGCACCCTCTCCTGTCACTGTCTCAGATATAATATAGCACCCTCTCCTGTCACTGTCTCAGATATAATATAGCACCCTCTCCTGTCACTGTCTCAGATATAATATAATATAGCACCCTCTCCTGTCACTGTCTCAGATATAATATAATATAGCACCCTCTCCTGTCACTGTCTCAGATATAATATAATATAGCACCCTCTCCTGTCACTGTCTCAGATATAATATAATATAGCACCCTCTCCTGTCACTGTCTCAGATATAATATAATATAGCACCCTCTCCTGTCACTGTCTCAGATATAATATAATATAGCACCCTCTCCTGTCACTGTCTCAGATATAATATAATATAGCACCCTCTCCTGTCACTGTCTCAGATATAATATAATATAGCACCCTCTCCTGTCACTGTCTCAGATATAATATAGCACCCTCTCCTGTCACTGTCTCAGATATATATATAGCACCCTCTCCTGTCACTGTCTCAGATATAATATAATATAGCACCCTCTCCTGTCACTGTCTCAGATATAATATAATATAGCACCCTCTCCTGTCACTGTCTCAGATATAATATAATATAGCACCCTCTCCTGTCACTGTCTCAGATATAATATAATATAGCACCCTCTCCTGTCACTGTCTCAGATATAATATAGCACCCTCTCCTGTCACTGTCTCAGATATAATATAATATAGCACCCTCTCCTGTCACTGTCTCAGATATAATATAATATAGCACCCTCTCCTGTCACTGTCTCAGATATAATATAGCACCCTCTCCTGTCACTGTCTCAGATATAATATAGCACCCTCTCCTGTCACTGTCTCAGAATATAATATAGCACCCTCTCCTGTCACTGTCTCAGATATAATATAATATAGCACCCTCTCCTGTCACTGTCTCAGATATAATATAATATAGCACCCTCTCCTGTCACTGTCTCAGATATAATATAATATAGCACCCTCTCCTGTCACCGTCTCAGATATAATATAATATAGCACCCTCTCCTGTCACTGTCTCAGATATAATATAGCACCCTCTCCTGTCACTGTCTCAGATATAATATAATATAGCACCCTCTCCTGTCACTGTCTCAGATATAATATAATATAGCACCCTCTCCTGTCACTGTCTCAGATATAATATAATATAGCACCCTCTCCTGTCACTGTCTCAGATATAATATAATATAGCACCCTCTCCTGTCACTGTCTCAGATATAATATAATATAGCACCCTCTCCTGTCACTGTCTCAGATATAATATAATATAGCACCCTCTCCTGTCACTGTCTCAGATATAATATAATATAGCACCCTCTCCTGTCACTGTCTCAGATATAATATAATATAGCACCCTCTCCTGTCACTGTCTCAGATATAATATAGCACCCTCTCCTGTCACCGTCTCAGATATAATATAGCACCCTCTCCTGTCACTGTCTCAGATATAATATAGCACCCTCTCCTGTCACTGTCTCAGATATAATATAGCACCCTCTCCTGTCACTGTCTCAGATATAATATAATATAGCACCCTCTCCTGTCACTGTCTCAGATATAATATAGCACCCTCTCCTGTCACTGTCTCAGATATAATATAATATAGCACCCTCTCCTGTCACTGTCTCAGATATAATATAATATAGCACCCTCTCCTGTCACTGTCTCAGATATAATATAATATAGCACCCTCTCCTGTCACTGTCTCAGATATAATATAGCACCCTCTCCTGTCACTGTCTCAGATATAATATAATATAGCACCCTCTCCTGTCACTGTCTCAGATATAATATAATATAGCACCCTCTCCTGTCACTGTCTCAGATATAATATAATATAGCACCCTCTCCTGTCACTGTCTCAGATATAATATAGCACCCTCTCCTGTCACTGTCTCAGATATAATATAGCACCCTCTCCTGTCACTGTCTCAGATATAATATAGCACCCTCTCCTGTCACTGTCTCAGATATAATATAGCACCCTCTCCTGTCACTGTCTCAGATATAATATAATATAGCACCCTCTCCTGTCACTGTCTCAGATATAATATAGCACCCTCTCCTGTCACTGTCTCAGATATAATATAATATAGCACCCTCTCCTGTCACTGTCTCAGATATAATATAGCACCCTCTCCTGTCACTGTCTCAGATATAATATAATATAGCACCCTCTCCTGTCACTGTCTCAGATATAATATAATATAGCACCCTCTCCTGTCACTGTCTCAGATATAATATAATATAGCACCCTCTCCTGTCACTGTCTCAGATATAATATAATATAGCACCCTCTCCTGTCACTGTCTCAGATATAATATAATATAGCACCCTCTCCTGTCACCGTCTCAGATATAATATAGCACCCTCTCCTGTCACTGTCTCAGATATAATATAATATAGCACCCTCTCCTGTCACTGTCTCAGATATAATATAGCACCCTCTCCTGTCACTGTCTCAGATATAATATAATATAGCACCCTCTCCTGTCACTGTCTCAGATATAATATAGCACCCTCTCCTGTCACTGTCTCAGATATAATATAATATAGCACCCTCTCCTGTCACTGTCTCAGATATAATATAATATAGCACCCTCTCCTGTCACTGTCTCAGATATAATATAATATAGCACCCTCTCCTGTCACTGTCTCAGATATAATATAGCACCCTCTCCTGTCACTGTCTCAGATATAATATAGCACCCTCTCCTGTCACTGTCTCAGATATAATATAATATAGCACCCTCTCCTGTCACTGTCTCAGATATAATATAGCACCCTCTCCTGTCACTGTCTCAGATATAATATAATATAGCACCCTCTCCTGTCACTGTCTCAGATATAATATAATATAGCACCCTCTCCTGTCACTGTCTCAGATATAATATAATATAGCACCCTCTCCTGTCACTGTCTCAGATATAATATAGCACCCTCTCCTGTCACTGTCTCAGATATAATATAGCACCCTCTCCTGTCACTGTCTCAGATATAATATAATATAGCACCCTCTCCTGTCACTGTCTCAGATATAATATAGCACCCTCTCCTGTCACTGTCTCAGATATAATATAGCACCCTCTCCTGTCACTGTCTCAGATATAATATAGCACCCTCTCCTGTCACTGTCTCAGATATAATATAGCACCCTCTCCTGTCACTGTCTCAGATATAATATAATATAGCACCCTCTCCTGTCACTGTCTCAGATATAATATAGCACCCTCTCCTGTCACTGTCTCAGATATAATATAATATAGCACCCTCTCCTGTCACTGTCTCAGATATAATATAATATAGCACCCTCTCCTGTCACTGTCTCAGATATAATATAATATAGCACCCTCTCCTGTCACTGTCTCAGATATAATATAATATAGCACCCTCTCCTGTCACTGTCTCAGATATAATATAATATAGCACCCTCTCCTGTCACTGTCTCAGATATAATATAATATAGCACCCTCTCCTGTCACTGTCTCAGATATAATATAATATAGCACCCTCTCCTGTCACTGTCTCAGATATAATATAGCACCCTCTCCTGTCACTGTCTCAGATATAATATAATATAGCACCCTCTCCTGTCACTGTCTCAGATATATATATATAGCACCCTCTCCTGTCACTGTCTCAGATATAATATAGCACCCTCTCCTGTCACTGTCTCAGATATAATATAGCACCCTCTCCTGTCACTGTCTCAGATATAATATAGCACCCTCTCCTGTCACTGTCTCAGATATAATATAATATAGCACCCTCTCCTGTCACTGTCTCAGATATAATATAATATAGCACCCTCTCCTGTCACTGTCTCAGATATAATATAATATAGCACCCTCTCCTGTCACTGTCTCAGATATAATATAATATAGCACCCTCTCCTGTCACTGTCTCAGATATAATATAATATAGCACCCTCTCCTGTCACTGTCTCAGATATAATATAATATAGCACCCTCTCCTGTCACTGTCTCAGATATAATATAATATAGCACCCTCTCCTGTCACTGTCTCAGATATAATATAGCACCCTCTCCTGTCACTGTCTCAGATATAATATAATATAGCACCCTCTCCTGTCACTGTCTCAGATATAATATAGCACCCTCTCCTGTCACTGTCTCAGATATAATATAGCACCCTCTCCTGTCACTGTCTCAGATATAATATAGCACCCTCTCCTGTCACTGTCTCAGATATAATATAATATAGCACCCTCTCCTGTCACTGTCTCAGATATAATATAGCACCCTCTCCTGTCACTGTCTCAGATATAATATAATATAGCACCCTCTCCTGTCACTGTCTCAGATATAATATAATATAGCACCCTCTCCTGTCACTGTCTCAGATTATAATATAGCACCCTCTCCTGTCACTGTCTCAGATATAATATAATATAGCACCCTCTCCTGTCACTGTCTCAGATATAATATAATATAGCACCCTCTCCTGTCACTGTCTCAGATATAATATAATATAGCACCCTCTCCTGTCACTGTCTCAGATATAATATAGCACCCTCTCCTGTCACTGTCTCAGATATAATATAATATAGCACCCTCTCCTGTCACTGTCTCAGATATAATATAATATAGCACCCTCTCCTGTCACTGTCTCAGATATAATATAATATAGCACCCTCTCCTGTCACTGTCTCAGATATAATATAATATAGCACCCTCTCCTGTCACTGTCTCAGATATAATATAATATAGCACCCTCTCCTGTCACTGTCTCAGATATAATATAGCACCCTCTCCTGTCACTGTCTCAGATATAATATAGCACCCTCTCCTGTCACTGTCTCAGATATAATATAGCACCCTCTCCTGTCACTGTCTCAGATATAATATAATATAGCACCCTCTCCTGTCACTGTCTCAGATATAATATAATATAGCACCCTCTCCTGTCACTGTCTCAGATATAATATAGCACCCTCTCCTGTCACTGTCTCAGATATAATATAATATAGCACCCTCTCCTGTCACTGTCTCAGATATAATATAGCACCCTCTCCTGTCACTGTCTCAGATATAATATAGCACCCTCTCCTGTCACTGTCTCAGATATAATATAGCACCCTCTCCTGTCACTGTCTCAGATATAATATAATATAGCACCCTCTCCTGTCACTGTCTCAGATATAATATAGCACCCTCTCCTGTCACTGTCTCAGATATAATATAATATAGCACCCTCTCCTGTCACTGTCTCAGATATAATATAATATAGCACCCTCTCCTGTCACTGTCTCAGATATAATATAGCACCCTCTCCTGTCACTGTCTCAGATATAATATAATATAGCACCCTCTCCTGTCACTGTCTCAGATATAATATAATATAGCACCCTCTCCTGTCACTGTCTCAGATATAATATAGCACCCTCTCCTGTCACTGTCTCAGATATAATATAGCACCCTCTCCTGTCACTGTCTCAGATATAATATAATATAGCACCCTCTCCTGTCACTGTCTCAGATATAATATAATATAGCACCCTCTCCTGTCACTGTCTCAGATATAATATAATATAGCACCCTCTCCTGTCACTGTCTCAGATATAATATAATATAGCACCCTCTCCTGTCACTGTCTCAGATATAATATAATATAGCACCCTCTCCTGTCACTGTCTCAGATATAATATAATATAGCACCCTCTCCTGTCACTGTCTCAGATATAATATAATATAGCACCCTCTCCTGTCACTGTCTCAGATATAATATAATATAGCACCCTCTCCTGTCACTGTCTCAGATATAATATAATATAGCACCCTCTCCTGTCACTGTCTCAGATATAATATAATATAGCACCCTCTCCTGTCACTGTCTCAGATATAATATAAGCACCCTCTCCTGTCACTGTCTCAGATATAATATAATATAATATAGCACCCTCTCCTGTCACTGTCTCAGATATAATATAATATAGCACCCTCTCCTGTCACTGTCTCAGATATAATATAATATAGCACCCTCTCCTGTCACTGTCTCAGATATAATATAGCACCCTCTCCTGTCACTGTCTCAGATATAATATAATATAGCACCCTCTCCTGTCACTGTCTCAGATATAATATAGCACCCTCTCCTGTCACTGTCTCAGATATAATATAATATAGCACCCTCTCCTGTCACTGTCTCAGATATAATATAATATAGCACCCTCTCCTGTCACTGTCTCAGATATAATATAATATAGCACCCTCTCCTGTCACTGTCTCAGATATAATATAATATAGCACCCTCTCCTGTCACTGTCTCAGATATAATATAATATAGCACCCTCTCCTGTCACTGTCTCAGATATAATATAATATAGCACCCTCTCCTGTCACTGTCTCAGATATAATATAATATAGCACCCTCTCCTGTCACTGTCTCAGATATAATATAGCACCCTCTCCTGTCACTGTCTCAGATATAATATAATATAGCACCCTCTCCTGTCACTGTCTCAGATATAATATAATATAGCACCCTCTCCTGTCACTGTCTCAGATATAATATAATATAGCACCCTCTCCTGTCACCGTCTCAGATATAATATAGCACCCTCTCCTGTCACTGTCTCAGATATAATATAATATAGCACCCTCTCCTGTCACCGTCTCAGATATAATATAGCACCCTCTCCTGTCACTGTCTCAGATATAATATAATATAGCACCCTCTCCTGTCACTGTCTCAGATATAATATAGCACCCTCTCCTGTCACTGTCTCAGATATAATATAATATAGCACCCTCTCCTGTCACTGTCTCAGATATAATATAATATAGCACCCTCTCCTGTCACTGTCTCAGATATAATATAGCACCCTCTCCTGTCACCGTCTCAGATATAATATAGCACCCTCTCCTGTCACTGTCTCAGATATAATATAGCACCCTCTCCTGTCACTGTCTCAGATATAATATAGCACCCTCTCCTGTCACTGTCTCAGATATAATATAGCACCCTCTCCTGTCACTGTCTCAGATATAATATAATATAGCACCCTCTCCTGTCACTGTCTCAGATATAATATAATATAGCACCCTCTCCTGTCACTGTCTCAGATATAATATAATATAGCACCCTCTCCTGTCACTGTCTCAGATATAATATAGCACCCTCTCCTGTCACTGTCTCAGATATAATATAATATAGCACCCTCTCCTGTCACTGTCTCAGATATAATATAATATAGCACCCTCTCCTGTCACTGTCTCAGATATAATATAATATAGCACCCTCTCCTGTCACTGTCTCAGATATAATATAATATAGCACCCTCTCCTGTCACTGTCTCAGATATAATATAATATAGCACCCTCTCCTGTCACTGTCTCAGATATAATATAATATAGCACCCTCTCCTGTCACTGTCTCAGATATAATATAATATAGCACCCTCTCCTGTCACTGTCTCAGATATAATATAATATAGCACCCTCTCCTGTCACTGTCTCAGATATAATATAATATAGCACCCTCTCCTGTCACTGTCTCAGATATAATATAATATAGCACCCTCTCCTGTCACTGTCTCAGATATAATATAATATAGCACCCTCTCCTGTCACCGTCTCAGATATAATATAGCACCCTCTCCTGTCACTGTCTCAGATATAATATAGCACCCTCTCCTGTCACTGTCTCAGATATAATATAATATAGCACCCTCTCCTGTCACTGTCTCAGATATAATATAATATAGCACCCTCTCCTGTCACTGTCTCAGATATAATATAATATAGCACCCTCTCCTGTCACCGTCTCAGATATAATATAATATAGCACCCTCTCCTGTCACTGTCTCAGATATAATATAATATAGCACCCTCTCCTGTCACCGTCTCAGATATAATATAGCACCCTCTCCTGTCACTGTCTCAGATATAATATAGCACCCTCTCCTGTCACTGTCTCAGATATAATATAATATAGCACCCTCTCCTGTCACTGTCTCAGATATAATATAGCACCCTCTCCTGTCACTGTCTCAGATATAATATAATATAGCACCCTCTCCTGTCACTGTCTCAGATATAATATAATATAGCACCCTCTCCTGTCACTGTCTCAGATATAATATAATATAGCACCCTCTCCTGTCACTGTCTCAGATATAATATAATATAGCACCCTCTCCTGTCACTGTCTCAGATATAATATAGCACCCTCTCCTGTCACTGTCTCAGATATAATATAGCACCCTCTCCTGTCACTGTCTCAGATATAATATAATATAGCACCCTCTCCTGTCACTGTCTCAGATATAATATAATATAGCACCCTCTCCTGTCACCGTCTCAGATATAATATAGCACCCTCTCCTGTCACTGTCTCAGATATAATATAGCACCCTCTCCTGTCACTGTCTCAGATATAATATAGCACCCTCTCCTGTCACTGTCTCAGATATAATATAATATAGCACCCTCTCCTGTCACTGTCTCAGATATAATATAATATAGCACCCTCTCCTGTCACTGTCTCAGATATAATATAATATAGCACCCTCTCCTGTCACTGTCTCAGATATAATATAGCACCCTCTCCTGTCACTGTCTCAGATATAATATAATATAGCACCCTCTCCTGTCACTGTCTCAGATATAATATAGCACCCTCTCCTGTCACTGTCTCAGATATAATATAATATAGCACCCTCTCCTGTCACTGTCTCAGATATAATATAATATAGCACCCTCTCCTGTCACTGTCTCAGATATAATATAATATAGCACCCTCTCCTGTCACTGTCTCAGATATAATATAATATAGCACCCTCTCCTGTCACTGTCTCAGATATAATATAATATAGCACCCTCTCCTGTCACTGTCTCAGATATAATATAATATAGCACCCTCTCCTGTCACTGTCTCAGATATAATATAATATAGCACCCTCTCCTGTCACTGTCTCAGATATAATATAATATAGCACCCTCTCCTGTCACTGTCTCAGATATAATATAATATAGCACCCTCTCCTGTCACTGTCTCAGATATAATATAATATAGCACCCTCTCCTGTCACTGTCTCAGATATAATATAATATAGCACCCTCTCCTGTCACTGTCTCAGATATAATATAATATAGCACCCTCTCCTGTCACTGTCTCAGATATAATATAATATAGCACCCTCTCCTGTCACTGTCTCAGATATAATATAATATAGCACCCTCTCCTGTCACTGTCTCAGATATAATATAGCACCCTCTCCTGTCACTGTCTCAGATATAATATAATATAGCACCCTCTCCTGTCACTGTCTCAGATATAATATAGCACCCTCTCCTGTCACCGTCTCAGATATAATATAATATAGCACCCTCTCCTGTCACTGTCTCAGATATAATATAATATAGCACCCTCTCCTGTCACTGTCTCAGATATAATATAATATAGCACCCTCTCCTGTCACTGTCTCAGATATAATATAATATAGCACCCTCTCCTGTCACTGTCTCAGATATAATATAATATAGCACCCTCTCCTGTCACTGTCTCAGATATAATATAGCACCCTCTCCTGTCACTGTCTCAGATATAATATAATATAGCACCCTCTCCTGTCACTGTCTCAGATATAATATAATATAGCACCCTCTCCTGTCACTGTCTCAGATATAATATAATATAGCACCCTCTCCTGTCACTGTCTCAGATATAATATAGCACCCTCTCCTGTCACCGTCTCAGATATAATATAGCACCCTCTCCTGTCACTGTCTCAGATATAATATAGCACCCTCTCCTGTCACTGTCTCAGATATAATATAGCACCCTCTCCTGTCACTGTCTCAGATATAATATAATATAGCACCCTCTCCTGTCACTGTCTCAGATATAATATAGCACCCTCTCCTGTCACTGTCTCAGATATAATATAATATAGCACCCTCTCCTGTCACTGTCTCAGATATAATATAATATAGCACCCTCTCCTGTCACTGTCTCAGATATAATATAATATAGCACCCTCTCCTGTCACTGTCTCAGATATAATATAGCACCCTCTCCTGTCACCGTCTCAGATATAATATAGCACCCTCTCCTGTCACTGTCTCAGATATAATATAATATAGCACCCTCTCCTGTCACTGTCTCAGATATAATATAGCACCCTCTCCTGTCACTGTCTCAGATATAATATAATATAGCACCCTCTCCTGTCACTGTCTCAGATATAATATAATATAGCACCCTCTCCTGTCACTGTCTCAGATATAATATAATATAGCACCCTCTCCTGTCACCGTCTCAGATATAATATAGCACCCTCTCCTGTCACTGTCTCAGATATAATATAATATAGCACCCTCTCCTGTCACCGTCTCAGATATAATATAGCACCCTCTCCTGTCACTGTCTCAGATATAATATAATATAGTACCCTCTCCTGTCACTGTCTCAGATATAATATAGCACCCTCTCCTGTCACTGTCTCAGATATAATATAATATAGCACCCTCTCCTGTCACTGTCTCAGATATAATATAATATAGCACCCTCTCCTGTCACTGTCTCAGATATAATATAGCACCCTCTCCTGTCACCGTCTCAGATATAATATAGCACCCTCTCCTGTCACTGTCTCAGATATAATATAGCACCCTCTCCTGTCACTGTCTCAGATATAATATAGCACCCTCTCCTGTCACTGTCTCAGATATAATATAGCACCCTCTCCTGTCACTGTCTCAGATATAATATAATATAGCACCCTCTCCTGTCACTGTCTCAGATATAATATAGCACCCTCTCCTGTCACTGTCTCAGATATAATATAATATAGCACCCTCTCCTGTCACTGTCTCAGATATAATATAATATAGCACCCTCTCCTGTCACTGTCTCAGATATAATATAATATAGCACCCTCTCCTGTCACTGTCTCAGATATAATATAGCACCCTCTCCTGTCACTGTCTCAGATATAATATAATATAGCACCCTCTCCTGTCACTGTCTCAGATATAATATAATATAGCACCCTCTCCTGTCACTGTCTCAGATATAATATAATATAGCACCCTCTCCTGTCACTGTCTCAGATATAATATAATATAGCACCCTCTCCTGTCACTGTCTCAGATATAATATAATATAGCACCCTCTCCTGTCACTGTCTCAGATATAATATAATATAGCACCCTCTCCTGTCACTGTCTCAGATATAATATAATATAGCACCCTCTCCTGTCACTGTCTCAGATATAATATAATATAGCACCCTCTCCTGTCACTGTCTCAGATATAATATAATATAGCACCCTCTCCTGTCACTGTCTCAGATATAATATAATATAGCACCCTCTCCTGTCACTGTCTCAGATATAATATAATATAGCACCCTCTCCTGTCACTGTCTCAGATATAATATAGCACCCTCTCCTGTCACTGTCTCAGATATAATATAGCACCCTCTCCTGTCACTGTCTCAGATATAATATAATATAGCACCCTCTCCTGTCACTGTCTCAGATATAATATAATATAGCACCCTCTCCTGTCACTGTCTCAGATATAATATAATATAGCACCCTCTCCTGTCACTGTCTCAGATATAATATAATATAGCACCCTCTCCTGTCACTGTCTCAGATATAATATAATATAGCACCCTCTCCTGTCACTGTCTCAGATATAATATAGCACCCTCTCCTGTCACTGTCTCAGATATAATATAGCACCCTCTCCTGTCACTGTCTCAGATATAATATAATATAGCACCCTCTCCTGTCACTGTCTCAGATATAATATAGCACCCTCTCCTGTCACTGTCTCAGATATAATATAATATAGCACCCTCTCCTGTCACTGTCTCAGATATAATATAATATAGCACCCTCTCCTGTCACTGTCTCAGATATAATATAATATAGCACCCTCTCCTGTCACTGTCTCAGATATAATATAATATAGCACCCTCTCCTGTCACTGTCTCAGATATAATATAGCACCCTCTCCTGTCACTGTCTCAGATATAATATAGCACCCTCTCCTGTCACTGTCTCAGATATAATATAATATAGCACCCTCTCCTGTCACCGTCTCAGATATAATATAATATAGCACCCTCTCCTGTCACTGTCTCAGATATAATATAATATAGCACCCTCTCCTGTCACTGTCTCAGATATAATATAGCACCCTCTCCTGTCACTGTCTCAGATATAATATAGCACCCTCTCCTGTCACTGTCTCAGATATAATATAATATAGCACCCTCTCCTGTCACTGTCTCAGATATAATATAATATAGCACCCTCTCCTGTCACTGTCTCAGATATAATATAATATAGCACCCTCTCCTGTCACTGTCTCAGATATAATATAGCACCCTCTCCTGTCACTGTCTCAGATATAATATAATATAGCACCCTCTCCTGTCACTGTCTCAGATATAATATAGCACCCTCTCCTGTCACTGTCTCAGATATAATATAATATAGCACCCTCTCCTGTCACTGTCTCAGATATAATATAATATAGCACCCTCTCCTGTCACTGTCTCAGATATAATATAATATAGCACCCTCTCCTGTCACTGTCTCAGATATAATATAATATAGCACCCTCTCCTGTCACTGTCTCAGATATAATATAATATAGCACCCTCTCCTGTCACTGTCTCAGATATAATATAATATAGCACCCTCTCCTGTCACTGTCTCAGATATAATATAATATAGCACCCTCTCCTGTCACTGTCTCAGATATAATATAATATAGCACCCTCTCCTGTCACTGTCTCAGATATAATATAATATAGCACCCTCTCCTGTCACTGTCTCAGATATAATATAATATAGCACCCTCTCCTGTCACTGTCTCAGATATAATATAATATAGCACCCTCTCCTGTCACTGTCTCAGATATAATATAATATAGCACCCTCTCCTGTCACTGTCTCAGATATAATATAATATAGCACCCTCTCCTGTCACTGTCTCAGATATAATATAATATAGCACCCTCTCCTGTCACTGTCTCAGATATAATATAGCACCCTCTCCTGTCACTGTCTCAGATATAATATAATATAGCACCCTCTCCTGTCACCGTCTCAGATATAATATAGCACCCTCTCCTGTCACCGTCTCAGATATAATATAATATAGCACCCTCTCCTGTCACTGTCTCAGATATAATATAATATAGCACCCTCTCCTGTCACTGTCTCAGATATAATATAATATAGCACCCTCTCCTGTCACTGTCTCAGATATAATATAATATAGCACCCTCTCCTGTCACTGTCTCAGATATAATATAATATAGCACCCTCTCCTGTCACTGTCTCAGATATAATATAGCACCCTCTCCTGTCACTGTCTCAGATATAATATAATATAGCACCCTCTCCTGTCACTGTCTCAGATATAATATAATATAGCACCCTCTCCTGTCACTGTCTCAGATATAATATAATATAGCACCCTCTCCTGTCACTGTCTCAGATATAATATAGCACCCTCTCCTGTCACCGTCTCAGATATAATATAGCACCCTCTCCTGTCACTGTCTCAGATATAATATAGCACCCTCTCCTGTCACTGTCTCAGATATAATATAGCACCCTCTCCTGTCACTGTCTCAGATATAATATAATATAGCACCCTCTCCTGTCACTGTCTCAGATATAATATAGCACCCTCTCCTGTCACTGTCTCAGATATAATATAGCACCCTCTCCTGTCACTGTCTCAGATATAATATAGCACCCTCTCCTGTCACTGTCTCAGATATAATATAGCACCCTCTCCTGTCACTGTCTCAGATATAATATAATATAGCACCCTCTCCTGTCACTGTCTCAGATATAATATAGCACCCTCTCCTGTCACCGTCTCAGATATAATATAGCACCCTCTCCTGTCACTGTCTCAGATATAATATAGCACCCTCCCCTGTCACTGTCTCAGATATAATATAGCACCCTCTCCTGTCACCGTCTCAGATATAATATAATATAGCACCCTCTCCTGTCACTGTCTCAGATATAATATAGCACCCTCTCCTGTCACTGTCTCAGATATAATATAATATAGCACCCTCTCCTGTCACTGTCTCAGATATAATATAATATAGCACCCTCTCCTGTCACTGTCTCAGATATAATATAATATAGCACCCTCTCCTGTCACTGTCTCAGATATAATATAGCACCCTCTCCTGTCACTGTCTCAGATATAATATAGCACCCTCTCCTGTCACCGTCTCAGATATAATATAGCACCCTCTCCTGTCACCGTCTCAGATATAATATAGCACCCTCTCCTGTCACTGTCTCAGATATAATATAATATAGCACCCTCTCCTGTCACTGTCTCAGATATAATATAATATAGCACCCTCTCCTGTCACTGTCTCAGATATAATATAATATAGCACCCTCTCCTGTCACTGTCTCAGATATAATATAATATAGCACCCTCTCCTGTCACTGTCTCAGATATAATATAATATAGCACCCTCTCCTGTCACTGTCTCAGATATAATATAGCACCCTCTCCTGTCACTGTCTCAGATATAATATAATATAGCACCCTCTCCTGTCACCGTCTCAGATATAATATAATATAGCACCCTCTCCTGTCACTGTCTCAGATATAATATAATATAGCACCCTCTCCTGTCACTGTCTCAGATATAATATAATATAGCACCCTCTCCTGTCACTGTCTCAGATATAATATAGCACCCTCTCCTGTCACTGTCTCAGATATAATATAATATAGCACCCTCTCCTGTCACTGTCTCAGATATAATATAGCACCCTCTCCTGTCACTGTCTCAGATATAATATAATATAGCACCCTCTCCTGTCACTGTCTCAGATATAATATAATATAGCACCCTCTCCTGTCACTGTCTCAGATATAATATAATATAGCACCCTCTCCTGTCACTGTCTCAGATATAATATAATATAGCACCCTCTCCTGTCACTGTCTCAGATATAATATAATATAGCACCCTCTCCTGTCACTGTCTCAGATATAATATAGCACCCTCTCCTGTCACTGTCTCAGATATAATATAATATAGCACCCTCTCCTGTCACTGTCTCAGATATAATATAGCACCCTCTCCTGTCACTGTCTCAGATATAATATAATATAGCACCCTCTCCTGTCACTGTCTCAGATATAATATAATATAGCACCCTCTCCTGTCACCGTCTCAGATATAATATAGCACCCTCTCCTGTCACTGTCTCAGATATAATATAATATAGCACCCTCTCCTGTCACTGTCTCAGATATAATATAATATAGCACCCTCTCCTGTCACTGTCTCAGATATAATATAGCACCCTCTCCTGTCACTGTCTCAGATATAATATAATATAGCACCCTCTCCTGTCACTGTCTCAGATATAATATAGCACCCTCTCCTGTCACTGTCTCAGATATAATATAATATAGCACCCTCTCCTGTCACTGTCTCAGATATAATATAGCACCCTCTCCTGTCACTGTCTCAGATATAATATAATATAGCACCCTCTCCTGTCACTGTCTCAGATATAATATAATATAGCACCCTCTCCTGTCACTGTCTCAGATATAATATAATATAGCACCCTCTCCTGTCACTGTCTCAGATATAATATAATATAGCACCCTCTCCTGTCACTGTCTCAGATATAATATAATATAGCACCCTCTCCTGTCACTGTCTCAGATATAATATAATATAGCACCCTCTCCTGTCACTGTCTCAGATATAATATAATATAGCACCCTCTCCTGTCACCGTCTCAGATATAATATAATATAGCACCCTCTCCTGTCACTGTCTCAGATATAATATAGCACCCTCTCCTGTCACTGTCTCAGATATAATATAGCACCCTCTCCTGTCACTGTCTCAGATATAATATAGCACCCTCTCCTGTCACCGTCTCAGATATAATATAATATAGCACCCTCTCCTGTCACTGTCTCAGATATAATATAGCACCCTCTCCTGTCACTGTCTCAGATATAATATAATATAGCACCCTCTCCTGTCACTGTCTCAGATATAATATAATATAGCACCCTCTCCTGTCACTGTCTCAGATATAATATAATATAGCACCCTCTCCTGTCACTGTCTCAGATATAATATAGCACCCTCTCCTGTCACTGTCTCAGATATAATATAGCACCCTCTCCTGTCACTGTCTCAGATATAATATAATATAGCACCCTCTCCTGTCACTGTCTCAGATATAATATAGCACCCTCTCCTGTCACTGTCTCAGATATAATATAATATAGCACCCTCTCCTGTCACCGTCTCAGATATAATATAATATAGCACCCTCTCCTGTCACTGTCTCAGATATAATATAATATAGCACCCTCTCCTGTCACTGTCTCAGATATAATATAATATAGCACCCTCTCCTGTCACTGTCTCAGATATAATATAATATAGCACCCTCTCCTGTCACTGTCTCAGATATAATATAATATAGCACCCTCTCCTGTCACTGTCTCAGATATAATATAATATAGCACCCTCTCCTGTCACTGTCTCAGATATAATATAGCACCCTCTCCTGTCACTGTCTCAGATATAATATAGCACCCTCTCCTGTCACTGTCTCAGATATAATATAATATAGCACCCTCTCCTGTCACTGTCTCAGATATAATATAGCACCCTCTCCTGTCACTGTCTCAGATATAATATAATATAGCACCCTCTCCTGTCACTGTCTCAGATATAATATAGCACCCTCTCCTGTCACTGTCTCAGATATAATATAGCACCCTCTCCTGTCACTGTCTCAGATATAATATAATATAGCACCCTCTCCTGTCACTGTCTCAGATATAATATAGCACCCTCTCCTGTCACTGTCTCAGATATAATATAATATAGCACCCTCTCCTGTCACTGTCTCAGATATAATATAATATAGCACCCTCTCCTGTCACCGTCTCAGATATAATATAATATAGCACCCTCTCCTGTCACTGTCTCAGATATAATATAGCACCCTCTCCTGTCACTGTCTCAGATATAATATAATATAGCACCCTCTCCTGTCACTGTCTCAGATATAATATAGCACCCTCTCCTGTCACTGTCTCAGATATAATATAGCACCCTCTCCTGTCACTGTCTCAGATATAATATAGCACCCTCTCCTGTCACTGTCTCAGATATAATATAGCACCCTCTCCTGTCACTGTCTCAGATATAATATAATATAGCACCCTCTCCTGTCACTGTCTCAGATATAATATAGCACCCTCTCCTGTCACTGTCTCAGATATAATATAATATAGCACCCTCTCCTGTCACTGTCTCAGATATAATATAATATAGCACCCTCTCCTGTCACTGTCTCAGATATAATATAATATAGCACCCTCTCCTGTCACTGTCTCAGATATAATATAATATAGCACCCTCTCCTGTCACTGTCTCAGATATAATATAATATAGCACCCTCTCCTGTCACTGTCTCAGATATAATATAGCACCCTCTCCTGTCACTGTCTCAGATATAATATAATATAGCACCCTCTCCTGTCACTGTCTCAGATATAATATAATATAGCACCCTCTCCTGTCACTGTCTCAGATATAATATAATATAGCACCCTCTCCTGTCACTGTCTCAGATATAATATAATATAGCACCCTCTCCTGTCACTGTCTCAGATATATATAATATAGCACCCTCTCCTGTCACTGTCTCAGATATAATATAATATAGCACCCTCTCCTGTCACTGTCTCAGATATAATATAATATAGCACCCTCTCCTGTCACTGTCTCAGATATAATATAATATAGCACCCTCTCCTGTCACTGTCTCAGATATAATATAGCACCCTCTCCTGTCACTGTCTCAGATATAATATAATATAGCACCCTCTCCTGTCACTGTCTCAGATATAATATAGCACCCTCTCCTGTCACTGTCTCAGATATAATATAATATAGCACCCTCTCCTGTCACTGTCTCAGATATAATATAGCACCCTCTCCTGTCACTGTCTCAGATATAATATAATATAGCACCCTCTCCTGTCACTGTCTCAGATATAATATAATATAGCACCCTCTCCTGTCACTGTCTCAGATATAATATAATATAGCACCCTCTCCTGTCACTGTCTCAGATATAATATAATATAGCACCCTCTCCTGTCACTGTCTCAGATATAATATAATATAGCACCCTCTCCTGTCACTGTCTCAGATATAATATAATATAGCACCCTCTCCTGTCACTGTCTCAGATATAATATAATATAGCACCCTCTCCTGTCACTGTCTCAGATATAATATAATATAGCACCCTCTCCTGTCACTGTCTCAGATATAATATAATATAGCACCCTCTCCTGTCACTGTCTCAGATATAATATAATATAGCACCCTCTCCTGTCACTGTCTCAGATATAATATAATATAGCACCCTCTCCTGTCACTGTCTCAGATATAATATAGCACCCTCTCCTGTCACTGTCTCAGATATAATATAGCACCCTCTCCTGTCACTGTCTCAGATATAATATAATATAGCACCCTCTCCTGTCACTGTCTCAGATATAATATAGCACCCTCTCCTGTCACTGTCTCAGATATAATATAATATAGCACCCTCTCCTGTCACTGTCTCAGATATAATATAATATAGCACCCTCTCCTGTCACTGTCTCAGATATAATATAATATAGCACCCTCTCCTGTCACTGTCTCAGATATAATATAATATAGCACCCTCTCCTGTCACTGTCTCAGATATAATATAATATAGCACCCTCTCCTGTCACTGTCTCAGATATAATATAATATAGCACCCTCTCCTGTCACTGTCTCAGATATAATATAGCACCCTCTCCTGTCACTGTCTCAGATATAATATAGCACCCTCTCCTGTCACTGTCTCAGATATAATATAATATAGCACCCTCTCCTGTCACTGTCTCAGATATAATATAGCACCCTCTCCTGTCACTGTCTCAGATATAATATAATATAGCACCCTCTCCTGTCACTGTCTCAGATATAATATAATATAGCACCCTCTCCTGTCACTGTCTCAGATATAATATAATATAGCACCCTCTCCTGTCACTGTCTCAGATATAATATAATATAGCACCCTCTCCTGTCACTGTCTCAGATATAATATAGCACCCTCTCCTGTCACTGTCTCAGATATAATATAATATAGCACCCTCTCCTGTCACTGTCTCAGATATAATATAGCACCCTCTCCTGTCACTGTCTCAGATATAATATAATATAGCACCCTCTCCTGTCACTGTCTCAGATATAATATAATATAGCACCCTCTCCTGTCACTGTCTCAGATATAATATAATATAGCACCCTCTCCTGTCACTGTCTCAGATATAATATAGCACCCTCTCCTGTCACTGTCTCAGATATAATATAGCACCCTCTCCTGTCACTGTCTCAGATATAATATAGCACCCTCTCCTGTCACTGTCTCAGATATAATATAATATAGCACCCTCTCCTGTCACTGTCTCAGATATAATATAGCACCCTCTCCTGTCACTGTCTCAGATATAATATAATATAGCACCCTCTCCTGTCACTGTCTCAGATATAATATAGCACCCTCTCCTGTCACTGTCTCAGATATAATATAATATAGCACCCTCTCCTGTCACTGTCTCAGATATAATATAATATAGCACCCTCTCCTGTCACCGTCTCAGATATAATATAATATAGCACCCTCTCCTGTCACTGTCTCAGATATAATATAGCACCCTCTCCTGTCACTGTCTCAGATATAATATAATATAGCACCCTCTCCTGTCACTGTCTCAGATATAATATAGCACCCTCTCCTGTCACTGTCTCAGATATAATATAGCACCCTCTCCTGTCACTGTCTCAGATATAATATAATATAGCACCCTCTCCTGTCACTGTCTCAGATATAATATAGCACCCTCTCCTGTCACTGTCTCAGATATAATATAATATAGCACCCTCTCCTGTCACTGTCTCAGATATAATATAATATAGCACCCTCTCCTGTCACTGTCTCAGATATAATATAATATAGCACCCTCTCCTGTCACTGTCTCAGATATAATATAGCACCCTCTCCTGTCACTGTCTCAGATATAATATAGCACCCTCTCCTGTCACTGTCTCAGATATAATATAATATAGCACCCTCTCCTGTCACTGTCTCAGATATAATATAATATAGCACCCTCTCCTGTCACTGTCTCAGATATAATATAATATAGCACCCTCTCCTGTCACTGTCTCAGATATAATATAATATAGCACCCTCTCCTGTCACTGTCTCAGATATAATATAGCACCCTCTCCTGTCACTGTCTCAGATATAATATAGCACCCTCTCCTGTCACTGTCTCAGATATAATATAATATAGCACCCTCTCCTGTCACTGTCTCAGATATAATATAATATAGCACCCTCTCCTGTCACTGTCTCAGATATAATATAATATAGCACCCTCTCCTGTCACTGTCTCAGATATAATATAATATAGCACCCTCTCCTGTCACTGTCTCAGATATAATATAATATAGCACCCTCTCCTGTCACTGTCTCAGATATAATATAATATAGCACCCTCTCCTGTCACTGTCTCAGATATAATATAATATAGCACCCTCTCCTGTCACTGTCTCAGATATAATATAGCACCCTCTCCTGTCACCGTCTCAGATATAATATAGCACCCTCTCCTGTCACTGTCTCAGATATAATATAATATAGCACCCTCTCCTGTCACCGTCTCAGATATAATATAATATAGCACCCTCTCCTGTCACTGTCTCAGATATAATATAATATAGCACCCTCTCCTGTCACTGTCTCAGATATAATATAATATAGCACCCTCTCCTGTCACTGTCTCAGATATAATATAATATAGCACCCTCTCCTGTCACTGTCTCAGATATAATATAATATAGCACCCTCTCCTGTCACTGTCTCAGATATAATATAATATAGCACCCTCTCCTGTCACCGTCTCAGATATAATATAGCACCCTCTCCTGTCACTGTCTCAGATATAATATAATATAGCACCCTCTCCTGTCACTGTCTCAGATATAATATAGCACCCTCTCCTGTCACTGTCTCAGATATAATATAGCACCCTCTCCTGTCACTGTCTCAGATATAATATAATATAGCACCCTCTCCTGTCACTGTCTCAGATATAATATAGCACCCTCTCCTGTCACTGTCTCAGATATAATATAATATAGCACCCTCTCCTGTCACTGTCTCAGATATAATATAATATAGCACCCTCTCCTGTCACTGTCTCAGATATAATATAGCACCCTCTCCTGTCACTGTCTCAGATATAATATAGCACCCTCTCCTGTCACCGTCTCAGATATAATATAATATAGCACCCTCTCCTGTCACTGTCTCAGATATAATATAGCACCCTCTCCTGTCACTGTCTCAGATATAATATAATATAGCACCCTCTCCTGTCACTGTCTCAGATATAATATAGCACCCTCTCCTGTCACTGTCTCAGATATAATATAATATAGCACCCTCTCCTGTCACTGTCTCAGATATAATATAGCACCCTCTCCTGTCACTGTCTCAGATATAATATAATATAGCACCCTCTCCTGTCACTGTCTCAGATATAATATAATATAGCACCCTCTCCTGTCACTGTCTCAGATATAATATAATATAGCACCCTCTCCTGTCACTGTCTCAGATATAATATAATATAGCACCCTCTCCTGTCACTGTCTCAGATATAATATAGCACCCTCTCCTGTCACTGTCTCAGATATAATATAGCACCCTCTCCTGTCACTGTCTCAGATATAATATAATATAGCACCCTCTCCTGTCACTGTCTCAGATATAATATAATATAGCACCCTCTCCTGTCACTGTCTCAGATATAATATAATATAGCACCCTCTCCTGTCACTGTCTCAGATATAATATAATATAGCACCCTCTCCTGTCACTGTCTCAGATATAATATAATATAGCACCCTCTCCTGTCACTGTCTCAGATATAATATAAGCACCCTCTCCTGTCACTGTCTCAGATATAATATAATATAGCACCCTCTCCTGTCACTGTCTCAGATATAATATAATATAGCACCCTCTCCTGTCACTGTCTCAGATATAATATAATATAGCACCCTCTCCTGTCACTGTCTCAGATATAATATAGCACCCTCTCCTGTCACTGTCTCAGATATAATATAATATAGCACCCTCTCCTGTCACCGTCTCAGATATAATATAGCACCCTCTCCTGTCACCGTCTCAGATATAATATAATATAGCACCCTCTCCTGTCACTGTCTCAGATATAATATAATATAGCACCCTCTCCTGTCACTGTCTCAGATATAATATAATATAGCACCCTCTCCTGTCACCGTCTCAGATATAATATAGCACCCTCTCCTGTCACTGTCTCAGATATAATATAATATAGCACCCTCTCCTGTCACCGTCTCAGATATAATATAGCACCCTCTCCTGTCACTGTCTCAGATATAATATAATATAGCACCCTCTCCTGTCACTGTCTCAGATATAATATAGCACCCTCTCCTGTCACTGTCTCAGATATAATATAATATAGCACCCTCTCCTGTCACTGTCTCAGATATAATATAATATAGCACCCTCTCCTGTCACTGTCTCAGATATAATATAATATAGCACCCTCTCCTGTCACTGTCTCAGATATAATATAATATAGCACCCTCTCCTGTCACTGTCTCAGATATAATATAATATAGCACCCTCTCCTGTCACTGTCTCAGATATAATATAATATAGCACCCTCTCCTGTCACTGTCTCAGATATAATATAATATAGCACCCTCTCCTGTCACTGTCTCAGATATAATATAATATAGCACCCTCTCCTGTCACTGTCTCAGATATAATATAATATAGCACCCTCTCCTGTCACTGTCTCAGATATAATATAATATAGCACCCTCTCCTGTCACTGTCTCAGATATAATATAGCACCCTCTCCTGTCACTGTCTCAGATATAATATAGCACCCTCTCCTGTCACTGTCTCAGATATAATATAATATAGCACCCTCTCCTGTCACTGTCTCAGATATAATATAGCACCCTCTCCTGTCACTGTCTCAGATATAATATAATATAGCACCCTCTCCTGTCACTGTCTCAGATATAATATAATATAGCACCCTCTCCTGTCACTGTCTCAGATATAATATAATATAGCACCCTCTCCTGTCACTGTCTCAGATATAATATAGCACCCTCTCCTGTCACTGTCTCAGATATAATATAATATAGCACCCTCTCCTGTCACTGTCTCAGATATAATATAATATAGCACCCTCTCCTGTCACTGTCTCAGATATAATATAGCACCCTCTCCTGTCACTGTCTCAGATATAATATAATATAGCACCCTCTCCTGTCACCGTCTCAGATATAATATAATATAGCACCCTCTCCTGTCACTGTCTCAGATATAATATAATATAGCACCCTCTCCTGTCACTGTCTCAGATATAATATAATATAGCACCCTCTCCTGTCACTGTCTCAGATATAATATAATATAGCACCCTCTCCTGTCACTGTCTCAGATATAATATAATATAGCACCCTCTCCTGTCACTGTCTCAGATATAATATAATATAGCACCCTCTCCTGTCACTGTCTCAGATATAATATAAGCACCCTCTCCTGTCACTGTCTCAGATATAATATAATATAGCACCCTCTCCTGTCACTGTCTCAGATATAATATAATATAGCACCCTCTCCTGTCACTGTCTCAGATATAATATAATATAGCACCCTCTCCTGTCACTGTCTCAGATATAATATAATATAGCACCCTCTCCTGTCACTGTCTCAGATATAATATAATATAGCACCCTCTCCTGTCACTGTCTCAGATATAATATAATATAGCACCCTCTCCTGTCACTGTCTCAGATATAATATAATATAGCACCCTCTCCTGTCACTGTCTCAGATATAATATAATATAGCACCCTCTCCTGTCACTGTCTCAGATATAATATAATAATATAGCACCCTCTCCTGTCACTGTCTCAGATATAATATAATATAGCACCCTCTCCTGTCACTGTCTCAGATATAATATAGCACCCTCTCCTGTCACTGTCTCAGATATAATATAATATAGCACCCTCTCCTGTCACTGTCTCAGATATAATATAATATAGCACCCTCTCCTGTCACTGTCTCAGATATAATATAGCACCCTCTCCTGTCACTGTCTCAGATATAATATAATATAGCACCCTCTCCTGTCACTGTCTCAGATATAATATAGCACCCTCTCCTGTCACTGTCTCAGATATAATATAGCACCCTCTCCTGTCACTGTCTCAGATATAATATAATATAGCACCCTCTCCTGTCACTGTCTCAGATATAATATAATATAGCACCCTCTCCTGTCACTGTCTCAGATATAATATAATATAGCACCCTCTCCTGTCACTGTCTCAGATATAATATAATATAGCACCCTCTCCTGTCACTGTCTCAGATATAATATAATATAGCACCCTCTCCTGTCACTGTCTCAGATATAATATAATATAGCACCCTCTCCTGTCACTGTCTCAGATATAATATAATATAGCACCCTCTCCTGTCACTGTCTCAGATATAATATAATATAGCACCCTCTCCTGTCACTGTCTCAGATATAATATAATATAGCACCCTCTCCTGTCACTGTCTCAGATATATAATATAGCACCCTCTCCTGTCACTGTCTCAGATATAATATAATATAGCACCCTCTCCTGTCACTGTCTCAGATATAATATAGCACCCTCTCCTGTCACTGTCTCAGATATAATATAATATAGCACCCTCTCCTGTCACTGTCTCAGATATAATATAATATAGCACCCTCTCCTGTCACTGTCTCAGATATAATATAATATAGCACCCTCTCCTGTCACTGTCTCAGATATAATATAATATAGCACCCTCTCCTGTCACTGTCTCAGATATAATATAATATAGCACCCTCTCCTGTCACTGTCTCAGATATAATATAATATAGCACCCTCTCCTGTCACCGTCTCAGATATAATATAATATAGCACCCTCTCCTGTCACTGTCTCAGATATAATATAATATAGCACCCTCTCCTGTCACTGTCTCAGATATAATATAATATAGCACCCTCTCCTGTCACTGTCTCAGATATAATATAATATAGCACCCTCTCCTGTCACTGTCTCAGATATAATATAATATAGCACCCTCTCCTGTCACTGTCTCAGATATAATATAATATAGCACCCTCTCCTGTCACTGTCTCAGATATAATATAATATAGCACCCTCTCCTGTCACTGTCTCAGATATAATATAATATAGCACCCTCTCCTGTCACTGTCTCAGATATAATATAATATAGCACCCTCTCCTGTCACTGTCTCAGATATAATATAATATAGCACCCTCTCCTGTCACTGTCTCAGATATAATATAATATAGCACCCTCTCCTGTCACTGTCTCAGATATAATATAGCACCCTCTCCTGTCACTGTCTCAGATATAATATAGCACCCTCTCCTGTCACTGTCTCAGATATAATATAATATAGCACCCTCTCCTGTCACTGTCTCAGATATAATATAATATAGCACCCTCTCCTGTCACTGTCTCAGATATAATATAATATAGCACCCTCTCCTGTCACTGTCTCAGATATAATATAGCACCCTCTCCTGTCACTGTCTCAGATATAATATAATATAGCACCCTCTCCTGTCACTGTCTCAGATATAATATAATATAGCACCCTCTCCTGTCACTGTCTCAGATATAATATAATATAGCACCCTCTCCTGTCACTGTCTCAGATATAATATAATATAGCACCCTCTCCTGTCACTGTCTCAGATATAATATAATATAGCACCCTCTCCTGTCACTGTCTCAGATAATAATATAGCACCCTCTCCTGTCACTGTCTCAGATATAATATAATATAGCACCCTCTCCTGTCACTGTCTCAGATATAATATAATATAGCACCCTCTCCTGTCACTGTCTCAGATATAATATAATATAGCACCCTCTCCTGTCACTGTCTCAGATATAATATAATATAGCACCCTCTCCTGTCACTGTCTCAGATATAATATAATATAGCACCCTCTCCTGTCACTGTCTCAGATATAATATAATATAGCACCCTCTCCTGTCACTGTCTCAGATATAATATAATATAGCACCCTCTCCTGTCACTGTCTCAGATATAATATAATATAGCACCCTCTCCTGTCACTGTCTCAGATATAATATAATATAGCACCCTCTCCTGTCACTGTCTCAGATATAATATAATATAGCACCCTCTCCTGTCACTGTCTCAGATATAATATAATATAGCACCCTCTCCTGTCACTGTCTCAGATATAATATAATATAGCACCCTCTCCTGTCACTGTCTCAGATATAATATAGCACCCTCTCCTGTCACTGTCTCAGATATAATATAATATAGCACCCTCTCCTGTCACTGTCTCAGATATAATATAATATAGCACCCTCTCCTGTCACTGTCTCAGATATAATATAATATAGCACCCTCTCCTGTCACTGTCTCAGATATAATATAATATAGCACCCTCTCCTGTCACTGTCTCAGATATAATATAATATAGCACCCTCTCCTGTCACTGTCTCAGATATAATATAGCACCCTCTCCTGTCACTGTCTCAGATATAATATAATATAGCACCCTCTCCTGTCACTGTCTCAGATATAATATAATATAGCACCCTCTCCTGTCACTGTCTCAGATATAATATAATATAGCACCCTCTCCTGTCACTGTCTCAGATATAATATAATATAGCACCCTCTCCTGTCACTGTCTCAGATATAATATAATATAGCACCCTCTCCTGTCACTGTCTCAGATATAATATAATATAGCACCCTCTCCTGTCACTGTCTCAGATATAATATAATATAGCACCCTCTCCTGTCACTGTCTCAGATATAATATAGCACCCTCTCCTGTCACTGTCTCAGATATAATATAATATAGCACCCTCTCCTGTCACTGTCTCAGATATAATATAATATAGCACCCTCTCCTGTCACTGTCTCAGATATAATATAATATAGCACCCTCTCCTGTCACTGTCTCAGATATAATATAATATAGCACCCTCTCCTGTCACTGTCTCAGATATAATATAATATAGCACCCTCTCCTGTCACTGTCTCAGATATAATATAGCACCCTCTCCTGTCACTGTCTCAGATATAATATAATATAGCACCCTCTCCTGTCACTGTCTCAGATATAATATAATATAGCACCCTCTCCTGTCACTGTCTCAGATATAATATAATATAGCACCCTCTCCTGTCACTGTCTCAGATATAATATAGCACCCTCTCCTGTCACTGTCTCAGATATAATATAATATAGCACCCTCTCCTGTCACTGTCTCAGATATAATATAATATAGCACCCTCTCCTGTCACTGTCTCAGATATAATATAATATAGCACCCTCTCCTGTCACTGTCTCAGATATAATATAATATAGCACCCTCTCCTGTCACTGTCTCAGATATAATATAATATAGCACCCTCTCCTGTCACTGTCTCAGATATAATATAATATAGCACCCTCTCCTGTCACTGTCTCAGATATAATATAATATAGCACCCTCTCCTGTCACTGTCTCAGATATAATATAATATAGCACCCTCTCCTGTCACTGTCTCAGATATAATATATAGCACCCTCTCCTGTCACTGTCTCAGATATAATATAGCACCCTCTCCTGTCACTGTCTCAGATATAATATAGCACCCTCTCCTGTCACTGTCTCAGATATAATATAATATAGCACCCTCTCCTGTCACTGTCTCAGATATAATATAATATAGCACCCTCTCCTGTCACTGTCTCAGATATAATATAATATAGCACCCTCTCCTGTCACTGTCTCAGATATAATATAATATAGCACCCTCTCCTGTCACTGTCTCAGATATAATATAATATAGCACCCTCTCCTGTCACTGTCTCAGATATAATATAATATAGCACCCTCTCCTGTCACTGTCTCAGATATAATATAATATAGCACCCTCTCCTGTCACCGTCTCAGATATAATATAATATAGCACCCTCTCCTGTCACTGTCTCAGATATAATATAATATAGCACCCTCTCCTGTCACTGTCTCAGATATAATATAATATAGCACCCTCTCCTGTCACTGTCTCAGATATAATATAATATAGCACCCTCTCCTGTCACTGTCTCAGATATAATATAATATAGCACCCTCTCCTGTCACTGTCTCAGATATAATATAATATAGCACCCTCTCCTGTCACTGTCTCAGATATAATATAATATAGCACCCTCTCCTGTCACTGTCTCAGATATAATATAATATAGCACCCTCTCCTGTCACTGTCTCAGATATAATATAATATAGCACCCTCTCCTGTCACTGTCTCAGATATAATATAATATAGCACCCTCTCCTGTCACTGTCTCAGATATAATATAATATAGCACCCTCTCCTGTCACTGTCTCAGATATAATATAATATAGCACCCTCTCCTGTCACCGTCTCAGATATAATATAATATAGCACCCTCTCCTGTCACTCGTCTCAGATATAATATAGCACCCTCTCCTGTCACTGTCTCAGATATAATATAATATAGCACCCTCTCCTGTCACTGTCTCAGATATAATATAGCACCCTCTCCTGTCACTGTCTCAGATATAATATAATATAGCACCCTCTCCTGTCACTGTCTCAGATATAATATAATATAGCACCCTCTCCTGTCACTGTCTCAGATATAATATAATATAGCACCCTCTCCTGTCACTGTCTCAGATATAATATAGCACCCTCTCCTGTCACTGTCTCAGATATAATATAATATAGCACCCTCTCCTGTCACTGTCTCAGATATAATATAATATAGCACCCTCTCCTGTCACTGTCTCAGATATAATATAATATAGCACCCTCTCCTGTCACTGTCTCAGATATAATATAATATAGCACCCTCTCCTGTCACTGTCTCAGATATAATATAATATAGCACCCTCTCCTGTCACTGTCTCAGATATAATATAATATAGCACCCTCTCCTGTCACTGTCTCAGATATAATATAATATAGCACCCTCTCCTGTCACTGTCTCAGATATAATATAGCACCCTCTCCTGTCACTGTCTCAGATATAATATAATATAGCACCCTCTCCTGTCACTGTCTCAGATATAATATAATATAGCACCCTCTCCTGTCACTGTCTCAGATATAATATAATATAGCACCCTCTCCTGTCACTGTCTCAGATATAATATAATATAGCACCCTCTCCTGTCACTGTCTCAGATATAATATAATATAGCACCCTCTCCTGTCACCGTCTCAGATATAATATAATATAGCACCCTCTCCTGTCACCGTCTCAGATATAATATAATATAGCACCCTCTCCTGTCACTGTCTCAGATATAATATAATATAGCACCCTCTCCTGTCACTGTCTCAGATATAATATAATATAGCACCCTCTCCTGTCACTGTCTCAGATATAATATAATATAGCACCCTCTCCTGTCACTGTCTCAGATATAATATAATATAGCACCCTCTCCTGTCACTGTCTCAGATATAATATAATATAGCACCCTCTCCTGTCACTGTCTCAGATATAATATAATATAGCACCCTCTCCTGTCACTGTCTCAGATATAATATAATATAGCACCCTCTCCTGTCACTGTCTCAGATATAATATAATATAGCACCCTCTCCTGTCACTGTCTCAGATATAATATAATATAGCACCCTCTCCTGTCACTGTCTCAGATATAATATAATATAGCACCCTCTCCTGTCACTGTCTCAGATATAATATAATATAGCACCCTCTCCTGTCACTGTCTCAGATATAATATAATATAGCACCCTCTCCTGTCACTGTCTCAGATATAATATAGCACCCTCTCCTGTCACTGTCTCAGATATAATATAATATAGCACCCTCTCCTGTCACCGTCTCAGATATAATATAGCACCGTCTCCTGTCACCGTCTCAGATATAATATAATATAGCACCCTCTCCTGTCACTGTCTCAGATATAATATAATATAGCACCCTCTCCTGTCACTGTCTCAGATATAATATAAGCACCCTCTCCTGTCACTGTCTCAGATATAATATAGCACCCTCTCCTGTCACTGTCTCAGATATAATATAATATAGCACCCTCTCCTGTCACTGTCTCAGATATAATATAATATAGCACCCTCTCCTGTCACTGTCTCAGATATAATATAATATAGCACCCTCTCCTGTCACTGTCTCAGATATAATATAATATAGCACCCTCTCCTGTCACTGTCTCAGATATAATATAATATAGCACCCTCTCCTGTCACTGTCTCAGATATAATATAATATAGCACCCTCTCCTGTCACTGTCTCAGATATAATATAATATAACACCCTCTCCTGTCACTGTCTCAGATATAATATAATATAGCACCCTCTCCTGTCACTGTCTCAGATATAATATAGCACCCTCTCCTGTCACTGTCTCAGATATAATATAATATAGCACCCTCTCCTGTCACTGTCTCAGATATAATATAGCACCCTCTCCTGTCACTGTCTCAGATATAATATAATATAGCACCCTCTCCTGTCACTGTCTCAGATATAATATAATATAGCACCCTCTCCTGTCACTGTCTCAGATATAATATAATATAGCACCCTCTCCTGTCACCGTCTCAGATATAATATAGCACCCTCTCCTGTCACTGTCTCAGATATAATATAATATAGCACCCTCTCCTGTCACCGTCTCAGATATAATATAATATAGCACCCTCTCCTGTCACCGTCTCAGATATAATATAATATAGCACCCTCTCCTGTCACTGTCTCAGATATAATATAATATAGCACCCTCTCCTGTCACTGTCTCAGATATAATATAATATAGCACCCTCTCCTGTCACCTGTCTCAGATATAATATAGCACCCTCTCCTGTCACTGTCTCAGATATAATATAATATAGCACCCTCTCCTGTCACTGTCTCAGATATAATATAGCACCCTCTCCTGTCACCGTCTCAGATATAATATAATATAGCACCCTCTCCTGTCACTGTCTCAGATATAATATAATATAGCACCCTCTCCTGTCACTGTCTCAGATATAATATAATATAGCACCCTCTCCTGTCACTGTCTCAGATATAATATAATATAGCACCCTCTCCTGTCACCGTCTCAGATATAATATAATATAGCACCCTCTCCTGTCACTGTCTCAGATATAATATAATATAGCACCCTCTCCTGTCACTGTCTCAGATATAATATAATATAGCACCCTCTCCTGTCACTGTCTCAGATATAATAATATAGCACCCTCTCCTGTCACTGTCTCAGATATAATATAATATAGCACCCTCTCCTGTCACTGTCTCAGATATAATATAGCACCCTCTCCTGTCACTGTCTCAGATATAATATAATATAGCACCCTCTCCTGTCACTGTCTCAGATATAATATAATATAGCACCCTCTCCTGTCACTGTCTCAGATATAATATAATATAGCACCCTCTCCTGTCACTGTCTCAGATATAATATAATATAGCACCCTCTCCTGTCACTGTCTCAGATATAATATAATATAGCACCCTCTCCTGTCACTGTCTCAGATATAATATAATATAGCACCCTCTCCTGTCACTGTCTCAGATATAATATAATATAGCACCCTCTCCTGTCACTGTCTCAGATATAATATAATATAGCACCCTCTCCTGTCACTGTCTCAGATATAATATAATATAGCACCCTCTCCTGTCACTGTCTCAGATATAATATAATAAGCACCCCTCTCCTGTCACTGTCTCAGATATAATATAATATAGCACCCTCTCCTGTCACTGTCTCAGATATAATATAATATAGCACCCTCTCCTGTCACTGTCTCAGATATAATATAATATAGCACCCTCTCCTGTCACCGTCTCAGATATAATATAGCACCCTCTCCTGTCACCTGTCTCAGATATAATATAATATAGCACCCTCTCCTGTCACTGTCTCAGATATAATATAATATAGCACCCTCTCCTGTCACTGTCTCAGATATAATATAGCACCCTCTCCTGTCACTGTCTCAGATATAATAATTAGCACCCTCTCCTGTCACTGTCTCAGATATAATATAGCACCCTCTCCTGTCACTGTCTCAGATATAATATAATATAGCACCCTCTCCTGTCACTGTCTCAGATATAATATAATATAGCACCCTCTCCTGTCACTGTCTCAGATATAATATAGCACCCTCTCCTGTCACTGTCTCAGATATAATATAATATAGCACCCTCTCCTGTCACTGTCTCAGTATATAATATAATATAGCACCCTCTCCTGTCACTGTCTCAGATATAATATAATATAGCACCCTCTCCTGTCACTGTCTCAGATATAATATAATATAGCACCCTCTCCTGTCACTGTCTCAGATATAATATAATATAGCACCCTCTCCTGTCACTGTCTCAGATATAATATAATATAGCACCCTCTCCTGTCACTGTCTCAGATATAATATAATATAGCACCCTCTCCTGTCACTGTCTCAGATATAATATAATATAGCACCCTCTCCTGTCACTGTCTCAGATATAATATAATATAGCACCCTCTCCTGTCACTGTCTCAGATATAATATAATATAGCACCCTCTCCTGTCACTGTCTCAGATATAATATAATATGCACCCTCTCCTGTCACTGTCTCAGATATAATATAATATAGCACCCTCTCCTGTCACTGTCTCAGATATAATATAATATAGCACCCTCTCCTGTCACTGTCTCAGATATAATATAGCACCCTCTCCTGTCACTGTCTCAGATATAATATAATATAGCACCCTCTCCTGTCACTGTCTCAGATATAATATAATATAGCACCCTCTCCTGTCACCTGTCTCAGATATAATATAATATAGCACCCTCTCCTGTCACTGTCTCAGATATAATTAATATAGCACCCTCTCCTGTCACTGTCTCAGATATAATATAGCACCCTCTCCTGTCACTGTCTCAGATATAATATAATATAGCACCCTCTCCTGTCACTGTCTCAGATATATATATAGCACCCTCTCCTGTCACTGTCTCAGATATAATATAATATACACCCTCTCCTGTCACTGTCTCAGATATAATATAATATAGCACCCTCTCCTGTCACTGTCTCAGATATAATATAATATAGCACCCTCTCCTGTCACTGTCTCAGAGATAATAAATATAGCACCCTCTCCTGTCACTGTCTCAGATATAATATAATATAGCACCCTCTCCTGTCACTGTCTCAGAATATAATATAGCACCCTCTCCTGTCACTGTCTCAGATATAATAATATAGCACCCTCTCCTGTCACTGTCTCAGATATAATATAATATAGCACCCTCTCCTGTCACTGTCTCAGATATAATATAGCACCCTCTCCTGTCACTGTCTCAGATATAATATAAGCACCCTCTCCTGTCACTGTCTCAGATATAATATAATATAGCACCCTCTCCTGTCACTGTCTCAGATATAATATAATATAGCACCCTCTCCTGTCACTGTCTCAGATATAATATAATATAGCACCCTCTCCTGTCACTGTCTCAGATATAATATAATATAGCACCCTCTCCTGTCACTGTCTCAGATATAATATAATATAGCACCCTCTCCTGTCACTGTCTCAGATATAATATAATATAGCACCCTCTCCTGTCACTGTCTCAGATATAATATAATATAGCACCCTCTCCTGTCACTGTCTCAGATATAATATAATATAGCACCCTCTCCTGTCACTGTCTCAGATATAATATAATTAGCACCCTCTCCTGTCACTGTCTCAGATATAATATAATATAGCACCCTCTCCTGTCACTGTCTCAGATATAATATAGCACCCTCTCCTGTCACTGTCTCAGATATAATATAGCACCCTCTCCTGTCACTGTCTCAGATATAATATAATATAGCACCCTCTCCTGTCACTGTCTCAGATATAATATAATATAGCACCCTCTCCTGTCACCTGTCTCAGATATAATATAATATAGCACCCTCTCCTGTCACTGTCTCAGATATAATATAATATAGCACCCTCTCCTGTCACTGTCTCAGATATATAATATAGCACCCTCTCCTGTCACTGTCTCAGATATAATATAATATAGCACCCTCTCCTGTCACCTGTCTCAGATATAATATAATATAGCACCCTCTCCTGTCACTGTCTCAGATATAATATAATATAGCACCCTCTCCTGTCACTGTCTCAGATATAATATAATAGTAGCACCCTCTCCTGTCACTGTCTCAGATATAATATAATATAGCACCCTCTCCTGTCACTGTCTCAGATATAATATAATATAGCACCCTCTCCTGTCACTGTCTCAGATATAATATAATATAGCACCCTCTCCTGTCACTGTCTCAGATATAATATAATATAGCACCCTCTCCTGTCACTCGTCTCAGATATAATATAATATAGCACCCTCTCCTGTCACTGTCTCAGATATAATATAATATAGCACCCTCTCCTGTCACTGTCTCAGATAATAAATATAATATAGCACCCTCTCCTGTCACTGTCTCAGATATAATATATAGCACCCTCTCCTGTCACCGTCTCAGATATAATATAGCACCCTCTCCTGTCACTGTCTCAGATATAATATAATATAGGCAATGCGTTCATCCACCTCTGGCCTGCTCGCCTCCTACCTCTGAGGAAGCACAGTTCCCGCTCAGCCCAGTCAAAACTGTTCGCTGCTCTGGCACCCCAATGGTGGAACAAGCTCCCTCACGACGCCAGGACAGCGGAGTCAATCACCACCTTCCGGAGACACCTGAAACCCCACCTCTTTAAGGAATACCTGGGATAGGATAAAGTAATCCTTCTAACCCCCCCGTAAAATATTTAGATGCACTATTGTAAAGTGGTTGTTCCACTGGATATTATAAGGTGAATGAGCCAATTTGTAAGTCGCTCTGGATAAGAGCGTATGCTAAATGACTTAAATGTAAATGTAAGCACCCTCTCCTGTCACCGTCTCAGATATAATATAATATAGCACCCTCTCCTGTCACTGTCTCAGATATAATATAATATAGCACCCTCTCCTGTCACTGTCTCAGATATAATATAATATAGCACCCTCTCCTGTCACTGTCTCAGATATAATATAGCACCCTCTCCTGTCACTGTCTCAGATATAATATAGCACCCTCTCCTGTCACTGTCTCAGATATAATATAGCACCCTCTCCTGTCACTGTCTCAGATATAATCTAATATAGCACCCTCTCCTGTCACTGTCTCAGATATAATATAATATAGCACCCTCTCCTGTCACTGTCTCAGATATAATATAATATAGCACCCTCTCCTGTCACTGTCTCAGATATAATATAATATAATATAGCACCCTCTCCTGTCACTGTCTCAGATATAATCATAATATAGCACCCTCTCCTGTCACTGTCTCAGATGTAATATAATATAGCAACCCTCTCCTGTCACTGTCTCAGATATAATATAATAGAGCACCCTCTCCTGTCACTGTCTCAGATATAATATAATATAGCACCCTCTCCTGTCACTGTCTCAGATATAATATATATCATATAGCACCCTCTCCTGTCACTGTCTCAGATATATAATATAATATAGCACCCTCTCCTGTCACTGTCTCAGATATAATATAATATAGCACCCTCTCCTGTCACTGTCTCAGATATAATATAATATAGCACCCTCTCCTGTCACTGTCTCAGATTATAATATAATATAGCACCCTCTCCTGTCACTGTCTCAGATATAATATAATATAGCACCCTCTCCTGTCACTGTCTCAGATATAATATAATATAGCACCCTCTCCTGTCACTGTCTCAGATATAATATAATATAGCACCCTCTCCTGTCACTGTCTCAGATATAATATAATATAGCACCCTCTCCTGTCACTGTCTCAGATATAATATAATATAGCACCCTCTCCTGTCACTGTCTCAGATATAATATAATATAGCACCCTCTTCCTGTCACCTGTCTCAGATATAATATAATATAGCACCCTCTCCTGTCACTGTCTCAGATATAATAATATAGCACCCTCTCCGGTCACTGTCTCAGATATAATATAATATAGCACCCTCTCCTGTCACTGTCTCAGATATAATATAATATAGCACCCTCTTCCTGTCACTGTTCTCAGATATAATATAATATAGCACCCTCTCCTGTCACTGTCTCAGATATAATATAATATAGCACCCTCTCCTGTCACCTGTCTCAGATATAATATAATATAGCACCCTCTCCTGTCACTGTCTCAGATATAATATAATATAGCACCCTCTCCTGTCACTGTCTCAGATATAATATAATATAGCACCCTCTCCTGTCACTGTCTCAGATATAATCTAATATAGCACCCTCTCCTGCTCACTGTCTCAGATATAATATAATATAGCACCCTCTCCTGTCACTGTCTCAGATATAATATAATATAGCACCCCTCTCCTGTCACTGTCTCAGATAATAATATAGCACCCTCTCCTGTCACCTGTCTCAGATATAATATAATATAGCACCCTCTCCTGTCACTGTCTCAGATATAATATCATATAGCACCCTCTCCTGTCACTGTCTCAGATATAATATAATATAGCACCCTCTCTCCTGTCACTGTCTCAGATATAATATAATATAGCACCCTCTCCTGTCACCTGTCTCAGATATAATATAATATAGCACCCTCTCCTGTCACTGTCTCAGATATAATATAATATAGCACCCTCTCCTGTCACTGTCTCAGATATCAATATAATATAGCACCCCTCTCCTGTCACTGTCTCAGATAGAATATAATATAGCACCCTCTCCTGTCACTGTCTCAGATATAATATAATATAGCACCCTCTCCTGTCACTGTCTCAGATATAATATAATATAGCACCCTCTCCTGTCACTGTCTCAGATATATATAATATAGCACCCTCTCCTGTCACTGTCTCAGATATAATATAATATAGCACCCTCTCCTGTCACTGTCTCAGATATAATATAATATAGCACCCTCTCCTGTCACTGTCTCAGATATAATATAATATAGCACCCTCTCCTGTCACTGTCTCAGATATAATATAATATAGCACCCTCTCCTGTCACTGTCTCAGATATAATATAATATAGCACCCTCTCCTGTCACTGTCTCAGATATAATATAATATAGCACCCCTCTCCTGTCACTGTCTCAGATATAATATAATATAGCACCCTCTCCTGTCACTGTCTCAGATATAATATAATATAGCACCCTCTCCTGTCACTGTCTCAGATATAATATAATATAGCACCCTCTCCTGTCACTGTCTCAGATATAATATAATATAGCACCCTCTCCTGTCACCTGTCTCAGATATAATATAATATAGCACCCTCTCCTGTCACTGTCTCAGATATAATATAATAGAGCACCCTCTCCTGTCACTGTCTCAGATATAATATAATATAGCACCCTCTCCTGTCACTGTCTCAGATATAATATAATATAGCACCCTCTCCTGTCACTGTCTCAGATATATATAATATAGCACCCTCTCCTGTCACCTGTCTCAGATATAATATAATATAGCACCCTCTCCTGTCACTGTCTCAGATATAATATAATATAGCACCCTCTCCTGTCACCGTCTCAGATATAATATAGCACCCTCTCCTGTCACTGTCTCAGATATAATATAGCACCCTCTCCTGTCACTGTCTCAGATATAATATAATATAGCACCCTCTCCTGTCACCGTCTCAGATATAATAATATAGCACCCTCTCCTGTCACTGTCTCAGATATAATATAGCACCCTCTCCTGTCACTGTCTCAGATATAATATAGCACACCTCTCCTGTCACTGTCTCAGATATAATATAATATAGCACCCTCTCCTGTCACTGTCTCAGATATAATATAATATAGCACCCTCTCCTGTCACTGTCTCAGATATAATATATTATAGCACCCTCTCCTGTCACCTGTCTCAGATATAATATAATATAGCACCCTCTCCTGTCACTGTCTCAGATATATAATATAATATAGCACCCTCTCCTGTCACTGTCTCAGATATAATATAATATAGCACCCTCTCCTGTCACTGTCTCAGATATAATATAATATAGCACCCTCTCCTGTCACTGTCTCAGATATAATATAATATAGCACCCTCTCCTGTCCACTGTCTCAGATATAATATAATATAGCACCCTCTCCTGTCACTGTCTCAGATATAATATAATATAGCACCCTCTCCTGTCACTGTCTCAGATATAATATAATATAGCACCCTCTCCTGTCACTGTCTCAGATATAATATAATATAGCACCCTCTCCTGTCACTGTCTCAGATATAATATATAATATAGCACCCTCTCCTGTCACTGTCTCAGATATAATATAATATAGCACCCTCTCCTGTCACTGTCTCAGATATAATATAATATAGCACCCTCTCCTGTCACTGTCTCAGATATAATATAATATAGCACCCTCTCCTGTCACTGTCTCAGATATAATATAATATAGCACCCTCTCCTGTCACTGTCTCAGATATAATATAATATAGCACCCTCTCCTGTCACTGTCTCAGATATAATATAATATAGCACCCTCTCCTGTCACTGTCTCAGATATAATATAATATAGCACCCTCTCCTGTCACTGTCTCAGATTATATAATATAAGCACCCTCTCCTGTCACTCGTCTCAGATATAATATATATAGCACCCTCTCCTGTCACTGTCTCAGATATAATATAATATAGCACCCTCTCCTGTCACTGTCTCAGATATAATATAATATAGCACCCTCTCCTGTCACTGTCTCAGATATAATATAATATAGCACCCTCTCCTGTCACTGTCTCAGATATAATATAATATAGCACCCTCTCCTGTCACTGTCTCAGATATAATATAATATAGCACCCTCTCCTGTCACTGTCTCAGATATAATATAATATAGCACCCTCTCCTGTCACTGTCTCAGATATAATATATATAGCACCCTCTCCTGTCACTGTCTCAGATATAATATAATATAGCACCCTCTCCTGTCACTGTCTCAGATATAATATAATATAGCACCCTCTCCTGTCACTGTCTCAGATATAATATAATATAGCACCCTCTCCTGTCACTGTCTCAGAGATAATATAATATAGCACCCTCTCCTGTCACTGTCTCAGATATAATATAATATAGCACCCTCTCCTGTCACTGTCTCAGATATAATATAATATAGCACCCTCTCCTGTCACTGTCTCAGATATAATATAATATAGCACCCTCTCCTGTCACTGGTCTCAGATGTAATATAATATAGCACCCTCTCCTGTCACTGTCTCAGATATAATATAATATAGCACCCTCTCCTGTCACTGTCTCAGATATAATATAATATAGCACCCTCTCCTGTCACTGTCTCAGATATAATATAATATAGCACCCTCTCCTGTCACTGTCTCAGATATAATATAATATAGCACCCTCTCCTGTCACTGTCTCAGATATAATATAATATAGCACCCTCTCCTGTCACTGTCTCAGATATAATAATAGCACCCCTCTCCTGTCACTGTCTCAGATATAATATAATATAGCACCCTCTCCTGTCACTGTCTCAGATATAATATAATATAGCACCCTCTCCTGTCACTGTCTCAGATATAATATAATATAGCACCCTCTCCTGTCACTGTCTCAGATATAATATAATATAGCACCCTCTCCTGTCACTGTCTCAGATATAATATAATCATAGCACCCTCTCCTGTCACTGTCTCAGATATAATATAATATAGCACCCTCTCCTGTCACTGTCTCAGATATAATATAATATAGCACCCTCTCCTGTCACTGTCTCAGATATAATATAATATAGCACCCTCTCCTGTCACTGTCTCAGATATAATATAATATAGCACCCTCTCCTGTCACTGTCTCAGATATAATATAATATAGCACCCTCTCCTGTCACTGTCTCAGATATATTATAATATAGCACCCTCTCCTGTCACTGTCTCAGATATAATATAATATAGCACCCTCTCCTGTCACTGTCTCAGATATAATATAATATAGCACCCTCTCCTGTCACCGTCTCAGATATAATATAATATAGCACCCTCTCCTGTCACTGTCTCAGATATAATATAATATAGCACCCTCTCCTGTCACTGTCTCAGATATAATATAATATAGCACCCTCTCCTGTCACCTGTCTCAAGATATAATATAATATAGCACCCTCTCCTGTCACTGTCTCAGATATAATATAATATAGCACCCTCTCCTGTCACTGTCTCAGATATAATATAATATAGCACCCTCTCCTGTCACCTGTCCTCAGATATAATATAATATAGCACCCTCTCCTGTCACTGTCTCAGATATAATATAATATAGCAACCCTCTCCTGTCACTGTCTCAGATATAATATAATATAGCACCCTCTCCTGTCACTGTCTCAGATATAATATAATATAGCACCCTCTCCTGTCACTGTCTCAGATATAATATAATATAGCACCCTCTCCTGTCACTGTCTCAGATATAATATAATATAGCACCCTCTCCTGTCACTGTCTCAGATATAATATAATATAGCACCCTCTCCTGTCACTGTCTCAGATATAATATAATATAGCACCCTCTCCTGTCACTGTCTCAGATATAATATAATATAGCACCCTCTCCTGTCACTGTCTCAGATATAATATAATATAGCACCCTCTCCTGTCACTGTCTCAGATATAATATAATATAGCACCCTCTCCTGTCACCGTCTCAGATATAATATAATATAGCACCCTCTCCTGTCACTGTCTCAGATATAATATATAGCACCCTCTCCTGTCACTGTCTCAGATATAATATAATATAGCACCCTCTCCTGTCACTGTCTCAGATATAATATAATATAGCACCCTCTCCTGTCACTGTCTCAGATATAATATAATATAGCACCCTCTCCTGTCACTGTCTCAGATATATATATAGCACCCTCTCCTGTCACTGTCTCAGATATAATATAATATAGCACCCTCTCCTGTCACTGTCTCAGATATAATATAATATAGCACCCTCTCCTGTCACTGTCTCAGATATAATATAATATAGCACCCTCTTCCTGTCACCTGTCTCAGATATAATATCAATATAGCACCCCTCTCCTGTCACCGTCTCAGATATCATATAATATAGCACCCTCTCCTGTCACTGTCTCAGATATAATATAATATAGCACCCTCTCCTGTCACTGTCTCAGATATAATAATATAGCACCCTCTCCTGTCACCTGTCTCAGATATAATATAATATAGCACCCTCTCCTGTCACTGTCTCAGATATAATATAATATAGCACCCTCTCCTGTCACTGTCTCAGATATAATATAGCACACCCTCTCCTGTCACTGTCTCAGTATAATATAATATAGCACCCTCTCCTGTCACTGTCTCAGATATAATATAATATAGCACCCTCTCCTGTCACTGTCTCAGATATAATATAGCACCCTCTCCTGTCACTGTCTCAGATAATTAATATAATATAGCACCCTCTCCTGTCACTGTCTCAGATATAATATAATATAGCACCCTCTCCTGTCACTGTCTCAGATATAATATAATATAGCACCCTCTCCCTGTCACTGTCTCAGATATATATATAGCACCCTCTCCTGTCACTGTCTCAGATATAATATAATATAGCACCCTCTCCTGTCACTGTCTCAGATATAATATAATTATAAATAATAAGCACCCTCTCCTGTCACTGTCTCAGATAATAATATAATATAGCACCCTCTCCTGTCACTGTCTCAGATATAATATAATAATATAGCACCCTCTCCTGTCACCGTCTCAGATCATAATATAATATACATAGCACCCTCTCCTGTCACTGTCTCAGATATAATATAATATAGCACCCTCTCCTGTCACCGTCTCAGATAATATAATATAGCACCCTCTCCTGTCACTGTCTCAGATATAATATAATATAGCACCCTCTCCTGTCACCGTCTCAGATATAATATAATATAGCACCGTCTCCTGTCACCGTCTCAGATATAATATAATATAGCACCCTCTCCTGTCACTGTCTCAGATATAATATAATATAGCACCCTCTCCTGTCACTGTCTCAGATATAATATAATATAGCACCCTCTCCTGTCACTGTCTCAGATATAATATAATAGCACCTCCTGTCCCGCTCAGATAATAGCACCCTCTCCTGTCACTGTCTCAGATATAATATAATATAGCACCCTCTCCTGTCACTGTCTCAGATATAATAAATATAGCACCCTCTCCTGTCACTGTCTCAGATATAATATATATAGCACCCTCTCCTGTCACCTGTCTCAGATATAATATAATATAGCACCCTCTCCTGTCACTGTCTCAGATATAATATAGCACCCTCTCCTGTCACTGTCTCAGATATAATATAATAGCACCCTCTCCTGTCACTGTCTCAGATATAATATAATATAAGATAACACCCTCTCCTGTCACTGTCTCAGATATAATATAATATAATATAGCACCCTCTCCTGTCACTGTCTCAGATATAATATAATATAGCACCCTCTCCTGTCACCGTCTCAGATATAATATAGCACCCTCTCCTGTCACTGTCTCAGATATAATATAATATAGCACCCTCTCCTGTCACCTGTCTCAGATATAATATAATATAGCACCGTCTCCTGTCCACCGTCTCAGATATAATATAATATAGCACCCTCTCCTGTCACTGTCTCAGATATAATATAATATCAGCACCCTCTCCTGTCACCTGTCTCAGATATAATATAATATAGCACCCTCTCCTGTCACTGTCTCAGATATAATATAATATAATATAGCACCCTCTCCTGTCACTGTCTCAGATATAATATAATATAGCACCCTCTCCTGTCACTGTCTCAGATATAATATAATATAGCACCCTCTCCTGTCACTGTCTCAGATATAATATAATATAGCACCCCTCTCCTGTCACTGTCTCAGATATAATATAATATAATATAGCACCCTCTCCTGTCACTGTCTCAGATATAAATATAGCACCCTCTCCTGTCACTGTCTCAGATATATATAATATAAATATAGCACCCTCTCCTGTCACTGTCTCAGATATAATATAATATAGCACCCCTCTCCTGTCACTGTCTCAGATATAATATATAGCACCCTCTCCTGTCACTGTCTCAGATATAATATAATATAGCACCCTCTCCTGTCACCGTCTCAGATAATATAATATAGCACCCTCTCCTGTCACTGTCTCAGATATAATATAATATAGCACCCTCTCCTGTCACTGTCTCAGATATAATATAATATAGCACCCTCTCCTGTCACCGTCTCAGATATAATATAATATAGCACCCTCTCCTGTCACTGTCTCAGATATAATATAGCACCCTCTCCTGTCACTGTCTCAGATATAATATAATATAGCACCCTCTCCTGTCACTGTCTCAGATATAATATAATATAGCACCCTCTCCTGTCACTGTCTCAGATATAATATAATATAGCACCCTCTCCTGTCACTGTCTCAGATATAATATAATATAGCACCCTCTCCTGTCACTGTCTCAGATAATATAATATAGCACCCTCTCCTGTCACCTGTCTCAGATATAATATAATATAGCACCCTCTCCTGTCACTGTCTCAGATATAATATAATATAGCACCCTCTCCTGTCACTGTCTCAGATATAATATAGCACCCTCTCCTGTCACTGTCTCAGATATAATATCAATATAGCACCCTCTCCTGTCACTGTCTCAGATATAATATAATATAGCACCCTCTCCTGTCACTGTCTCAGATATAATATAGCACCCTCTCCTGTCACTGTCTCAGATATAATATAATATAGCACCCTCTCCTGTCACTGTCTCAGATATAATAATATAGCACCCTCTCCTGTCACTGTCTCAGATATAATATAATATAGCACCCTCTCCTGTCACTGTCTCAGATATAATATAATAGCACCCTCTCCTGTCACTGTCTCAGATATAATAATAGCACCCTCTCCTGTCACTGTCTCAGATATAATATAATATAGCACCCTCTCCTGTCACTGTCTCAGATATAATATAATATAGCACCCTCTCCTGTCACTGTCTCAGATATAATATAATATAGCACCCTCTCCTGTCACTGTCTCAGATATAATATAATATAGCACCCTCTCCTGTCACTGTCTCAGATATAATATAATATAGCACCCTCTCCTGTCACTGTCTCAGATATAATATAATATAGCACCCTCTCCTGTCACTGTCTCAGATATAATATAATATAGCACCCTCTCCTGTCACTGTCTCAGATATAATATAATATAGCACCCTCTCCTGTCACTGTCTCAGATATAATAATATAGCACCCTCTCCTGTCACTGTCTCAGATATAATATAATATAATATAGCACCCTCTCCTGTCACTGTCTCAGATATAATATAATATAGCACCCTCTCCTGTCACTGTCTCAGATATAATATAGCACCCTCTCCTGTCACTGTCTCAGATATAATATAATATAGCACCCTCTCCTGTCACTGTCTCAGATATAATAATATAGCACCCTCTCTGTCACTCGTCTCAGATATAATATAATATAGCACCCTCTCCTGTCACTGTCTCAGATATAATATAATATAGCACCCTCTCCTGTCACTGTCTCAGATATAATATAATATAGCACCCTCTCCTGTCACTGTCTCAGATATAATATAATATAGCACCCTCTCCTGTCACTGTCTCAGATATATATAATATAGCACCCTCTCCTGTCACTGTCTCAGATATAATATAATATAGCACCCTCTCCTGTCACTGTCTCAGATATAATATAATATAGCACCCTCTCCTGTCACTGTCTCAGATATAATATAATATAGCACCCTCTCCTGTCACTGTCTCAGATATAATATAATATAGCACCCTCTCCTGTCACTGTCTCAGATATAATATAATATAGCACCCTCTCCTGTCACTGTCTCAGATATAATATAATATAGCACCCTCTCCTGTCACTGTCTCAGATATAATATAATATAGCACCCTCTCCTGTCACTGTCTCAGATATAATATAATATAGCACCCTCTCCTGTCACCGTCTCAGATATAATATAATATAGCACCCTCTCCTGTCACTGTCTCAGATATAATATAATATAGCACCCTCTCCTGTCACTGTCTCAGATATAATATAATATAGCACCCTCTCCTGTCACTGTCTCAGATATAATATAATATAGCACCCTCTCCTGTCACTGTCTCAGATATAATATAATATAGCACCCTCTCCTGTCACTGTCTCAGATATAATATAATATAGCACCCTCTCCTGTCACTGTCTCAGATATAATATAATATAGCACCCTCTCCTGTCACTGTCTCAGATATAATATAATATAGCACCCTCTCCTGTCACTGTCTCAGATATAATATAATATAGCACCCTCTCCTGTCACTGTCTCAGATATAATATAATATAGCACCCTCTCCTGTCACTGTCTCAGATATAATATAATATAGCACCCTCTCCTGTCACTGTCTCAGATATAATAATATAGCACCCTCTCCTGTCACTGTCTCAGATATAATATAATATAGCACCCTCTCCTGTCACTGTCTCAGATATAATATAATATAGCACCCTCTCCTGTCACTGTCTCAGATATAATATAATATAGCACCCTCTCCTGTCACTGTCTCAGATATAATATAATATAGCACCCTCTCCTGTCACTGTCTCAGATATAATATAATATAGCACCCTCTCCTGTCACTGTCTCAGATATAATATAGCACCCTCTCCTGTCACTGTCTCAGATATAATATAATATAGCACCCTCTCCTGTCACTGTCTCAGATATAATATAATATAGCACCCTCTCCTGTCACTGTCTCAGATATAATATAATATAGCACCCTCTCCTGTCACTGTCTCAGATATAATATAATATAGCACCCTCTCCTGTCACTGTCTCAGATATAATATAATATAGCACCCTCTCCTGTCACTGTCTCAGATATAATATAATATAGCACCCTCTCCTGTCACTGTCTCAGATATAATATAGCACCCTCTCCTGTCACTGTCTCAGATATAATATAATATAGCACCCTCTCCTGTCACTGTCTCAGATATAATATAATATAGCACCCTCTCCTGTCACTGTCTCAGATATAATATAATATAGCACCCTCTCCTGTCACTGTCTCAGATATAATATAATATAGCACCCTCTCCTGTCACTGTCTCAGATATAATATAATATAGCACCCTCTCCTGTCACTGTCTCAGATATAATATAATATAGCACCCTCTCCTGTCACTGTCTCAGATATAATATAATATAGCACCCTCTCCTGTCACTGTCTCAGATATAATATAATATAATATAGCACCCTCTCCTGTCACTGTCTCAGATATAATATAATATAAGATAACACCCTCTCCTGTCACTGTCTCAGATATAATATAATATAATATAGCACCCTCTCCTGTCACTGTCTCAGATATAATATAATATAGCACCCTCTCCTGTCACTGTCTCAGATATAATATAATATAGCACCCTCTCCTGTCACTGTCTCAGATATAATATAATATAGCACCCTCTCCTGTCACTGTCTCAGATATAATATAATATAGCACCCTCTCCTGTCACCGTCTCAGATATAATATAATATAGCACCCTCTCCTGTCACCGTCTCAGATATAATATAATATAGCACCCTCTCCTGTCACTGTCTCAGATATAATATAATATAGCACCCTCTCCTGTCACTGTCTCAGATATAATATAATATAGCACCCTCTCCTGTCACTGTCTCAGATATAATATAATATAGCACCCTCTCCTGTCACTGTCTCAGATATAATATAATATAGCACCCTCTCCTGTCACTGTCTCAGATATAATATAATATAGCACCCTCTCCTGTCACTGTCTCAGATATAATATAATATAGCACCCTCTCCTGTCACTGTCTCAGATATAATATAATATAGCACCCTCTCCTGTCACTGTCTCAGATATAATATAATATAGCACCCTCTCCTGTCACTGTCTCAGATATAATATAATATAGCACCCTCTCCTGTCACTGTCTCAGATATAATATAATATAGCACCCTCTCCTGTCACTGTCTCAGATATAATATAGCACCCTCTCCTGTCACTGTCTCAGATATAATATAGCACCCTCTTCCTGTCACTGTCTCAGATATAATATAATATAGCACCCTCTCCTGTCACTGTCTCAGATATAATATAATATAGCACCCTCTCCTGTCACTGTCTCAGATATAATATAATATAGCACCCTCTCCTGTCACTGTCTCAGATATAATATAATATAGCACCCTCTCCTGTCACTGTCTCAGATATAATATAATATAGCACCCTCTCCTGTCACTGTCTCAGATATAATATAATATAGCACCCTCTCCTGTCACTGTCTCAGATATAATATAATATAGCACCCTCTCCTGTCACTGTCTCAGATATAATATAATATAGCACCCTCTCCTGTCACTGTCTCAGATTAATATAATATAGCACCCTCTCCTGTCACTGTCTCAGATATAATATAATATAGCACCCTCTCCTGTCACTGTCTCAGATATAATATAATATAGCACCCTCTCCTGTCACTGTCTCAGATATAATATAATATAGCACCCTCTCCTGTCACTGTCTCAGATATAATATAATATAGCACCCTCTCCTGTCACTGTCTCAGATATAATATAATATAGCACCCTCTCCTGTCACTGTCTCAGATATAATATAATATAGCACCCTCTCCTGTCACTGTCTCAGATATAATATAATATAGCACCCTCTCCTGTCACTGTCTCAGATATAAATATAATATAGCACCCTCTCCTGTCACTGTCTCAGATATAATAGCCCCTCTCTGTCACGTCTCAGATATAATATAGCACCCTCTCCTGTCACTGTCTCAGATATAATATAATATAGCACCCTCTCCTGTCACTGTCTCAGATATAATATAATATAGCACCCTCTCCTGTCACTGTCTCAGATATAATATAATATAGCACCCTCTCCTGTCACTGTCTCAGATATAATATAATATAACACCCTCTCCTGTCACTGTCTCAGATATAATATAATATAATATAACACCCTCTCCTGTCACTGTCTCAGATATAATATAATATAATATAGCACCCTCTCCTGTCACTGTCTCAGATATGATATAATATAGCACCCTCTCCTGTCACTGTCTCAGATATAATATAATATAGCACCCTCTCCTGTCACCGTCTCAGATATAATATAGCACCCTCTCCTGTCACTGTCTCAGATATAATATAATATAGCACCCTCTCCTGTCACCGTCTCAGATATAATATAATATAGCACCCTCTCCTGTCACTGTCTCAGATATAATATAATATAGCACCCTCTCCTGTCACTGTCTCAGATATAATATAATATAACACCCTCTCCTGTCACTGTCTCAGATATAATATAATATAGCACCCTCTCCTGTCACCGTCTCAGATATAATATAGCACCCTCTCCTGTCACTGTCTCAGATATAATATAATATAGCACCCTCTCCTGTCACTGTCTCAGATATAATATAATATAGCACCCTCTCCTGTCACCGTCTCAGATATAATATAGCACCCTCTCCTGTCACTGTCTCAGATATAATATAATATAGCACCCTCTCCTGTCACTGTCTCAGATATAATATAATATAGCACCCTCTCCTGTCACTGTCTCAGATATAAATATAGCACCCTCTCCTGTCACTGTCTCAGATATAATATAATATAGCACCCTCTCCTGTCACTGTCTCAGATATAATATAATATAGTACCCTCTCCTGTCACCGTCTCAGATATAATATAGCACCCTCTCCTGTCACTGTCTCAGATATAATATAATATAGCACCCTCTCCTGTCACTGTCTCAGATATAATATAATATAGCACCCTCTCCTGTCACTGTCTCAGATATAATATAATATAGCACCCTCTCCTGTCACTGTCTCAGATATAATATAATATAGCACCCTCTCCTGTCACCGTCTCAGATATAATATAGCACCCTCTCCTGTCACCGTCTCAGATATAATATAATATAGCACCCTCTCCTGTCACTGTCTCAGATATAATATAATATAGCACCCTCTCCTGTCACTGTCTCAGATATAATATAATATAGCACCCTCTCCTGTCACTGTCTCAGATATAATATAATATAGCACCCTCTCCTGTCACTGTCTCAGATATAATATAATATAGCACCCTCTCCTGTCACTGTCTCAGATATAATATAATATAATATAGCACCCTCTCCTGTCACCGTCTCAGATATAATATAATATAGCACCCTCTCCTGTCACTGTCTCAGATATAATATAATATAGCACCCTCTCCTGTCACTGTCTCAGATATAATATAATATAGCACCCTCTCCTGTCACTGTCTCAGATATAATATAATATAGCACCCTCTCCTGTCACTGTCTCAGATATAATATAATATAGCACCCTCTCCTGTCACTGTCTCAGATATAATATAATATAGCACCCTCTCCTGTCACTGTCTCAGATATAATATAATATAGCACCCTCTCCTGTCACTGTCTCAGATATAATATAATATAGCACCCTCTCCTGTCACTGTCTCAGATATAATATAATATAGCACCCTCTCCTGTCACTGTCTCAGATATAATATAATATAGCACCCTCTCCTGTCACTGTCTCAGATATAATATAATATAGCACCCTTTCCTGTCACTGTCTCAGATATAATATAATATAGCACCCTCTCCTGTCACTGTCTCAGATATAATATAGCACCCTCTCCTGTCACTGTCTCAGATATAATATAATATAACACCCTCTCCTGTCACTGTCTCAGATATAATATAATATAGCACCCTCTCCTGTCACTGTCTCAGATATAATATAATATAGCACCCTCTCCTGTCACTGTCTCAGATATAATATAATATAGCACCCTCTCCTGTCACTGTCTCAGATATAATATAATATAGCACCCTCTCCTGTCACTGTCTCAGATATAATATAATATAGCACCCTCTCCTGTCACTGTCTCAGATATAATATAATATAGCACCCTCTCCTGTCACTGTCTCAGATATAATATAGCACCCTCTCCTGTCACCTTCTCAGATATAATATAATATAGCACCCTCTCCTGTCACTGTCTCAGATATAATATAATATAGCACCCTCTCCTGTCACTGTCTCAGATATAATATAGCACCCTCTCCTGTCACTGTCTCAGATATAATATAATATAGCACCCTCTCCTGTCACCTTCTCAGATATAATATAATATAGCACCCTCTCCTGTCACTGTCTCAGATATAATATAATATAGCACCCTCTCCTGTCACTGTCTCAGATATAATATAGCACCCTCTCCTGTCACTGTCTCAGATATAATGTAATATAGCACCCTCTCCTGTCATTGTCTCAGATATAATATAATATAGCACCCTCTCCTGTCACTGTCTCAGATATAATATAATATAGCACCCTCTCCTGTCACTGTCTCAGATATAATATAATATAGCACCCTCTCCTGTCATTGTCTCAGATATAATATAATATAGCACCCTCTCCTGTCACTGTCTCAGATATAATATAATATAGCACCCTCTCCTTTCACTGTCTCAGATATAATATAATATAGCACCCTCTCCTGTCACTGTCTCAGATATAATATAATATAGCACCCTCTCCTGTCACTGTCTCAGATATAATATAATATAGCACCCTCTCCTGTCACTGTCTCAGATATAATATAATATAGCACCCTCTCCTGTCACTGTCTCAGATATAATATAGCACCCTCTCCTGTCACTGTCTCAGATATAATATAATATAGCACCCTCTCCTGTCACCGTCTCAGATATAATATAATATAGCACCCTCTCCTGTCATTGTCTCAGATATAATATAATATAGCACCCTCTCCTGTCACTGTCTCAGATATAATATAATATAGCACCCTCTCCTGTCACTGTCTCAGATATAATATAATATAGTACCCTCTCCTGTCACTGTCTCAGATATAATATAATATAGCACCCTCTCCTGTCACTGTCTCAGATATAATATAATATAGCACCCTCTCCTGTCACTGTCTCAGATATAATATAATATAGCACCCTCTCCTGTCATCGTCTCAGATATAATATAATATAGCACCCTCTCCTGTCACCGTCTCAGATATAATATAATATAATATAGCACCCTCTCCTGTCACTGTCTCAGATATAATATAATATAGCACCCTCTCCTGTCACTGTCTCAGATATAATATAGCACCCTCTCCTGTCACTGTCTCAGATATAATATAATATAGGGCAATGCGTTCATCCACCTCTGGCCTGCTCGCCTCCCTACCTCTGAGGAAGCACAGTTCCCGCTCAGCCCAGTCAAAACTGTTCGCTGCTCTGGCACCCCAATGGTGGAACAAGCTCCCTCACGACGCCAGGACAGCGGAGTCAATCACCACCTTCCGGAGACACCTGAAACCCCACCTCTTTAAGGAATACCTGGGATAGGATAAAGTAATCCTTCTAACCCCCCCGTAAAATATTTAGATGCACTATTGTAAAGTGGTTGTTCCACTGGATATTATAAGGTGAATGAGCCAATTTGTAAGTCGCTCTGGATAAGAGCGTATGCTAAATGACTTAAATGTAAATGTAAGCACCCTCTCCTGTCACCGTCTCAGATATAATATAATATAGCACCCTCTCCTGTCACTGTCTCAGATATAATATAATATAGCACCCTCTCCTGTCACTGTCTCAGATATAATATAATATAGCACCCTCTCCTGTCACTGTCTCAGATATAATATAGCACCCTCTCCTGTCACTGTCTCAGATATAATATAGCACCCTCTCCTGTCACTGTCCTCAGATATAATATAGCACCCTCTCCTGTCACTGTCTCAGATATAATATAATATAGCACCCTCTCCTGTCACTGTCTCAAATATAATATAATATAATATAGCACCCTCTCCTGTCACTGTCTCAGATATAATATAATATAGCACCCTTTCCTGTCACTGTCTCAGATATAATATAATATAGCACCCTCTCCTGTCACTGTCTCAGATATAATATAATATAGTACCCTCTCCTGTCACTGTCTCAGATATAATATAATATAGCACCCTCTCCTGTCACTGTCTCAGATATAATATAATATAGCACCCTCTCCTGTCACTGTCTCAGATATAATATAATATAGCACCCTCTCCTGTCACTGTCTCAGATATAATATAATATAGCACCCTTTCCTGTCACTGTCTCAGATATAATATAATATAGCACCCTCTCCTGTCACTGTCTCAGATATAATATAGCACCCTCTCCTGTCACCTTCTCAGATATAATATAATATAGCACCCTCTCCTGTCACTGTCTCAGATATAATATAATATAGCACCCTCTCCTGTCACTGTCTCAGATATAATATAGCACCCTCTCCTGTCACTGTCTCAGATATAATATAATATAGCACCCTCTCCTGTCACCTTCTCAGATATAATATAATATAGCACCCTCTCCTGTCACTGTCTCAGATATAATATAATATAGCACCCTCTCCTGTCACTGTCTCAGATATAATATAGCACCCTCTCCTGTCACTGTCTCAGATATAATGTAATATAGCACCCTCTCCTGTCATTGTCTCAGATATAATATAATATAGCACCCTCTCCTGTCACTGTCTCAGATATAATATAATATAGCACCCTCTCCTGTCACTGTCTCAGATATAATATAATATAGCACCCTCTCCTGTCATTGTCTCAGATATAATATAATATAGCACCCTCTCCTGTCACTGTCTCAGATATAATATAATATAGCACCCTCTCCTTTCACTGTCTCAGATATAATATAATATAGCACCCTCTCCTGTCACTGTCTCAGATATAATATAATATAGCACCCTCTCCTGTCACTGTCTCAGATATAATATAGCACCCTCTCCTGTCACTGTCTCAGATATAATATAATATAGCACCCTCTCCTGTCACCGTCTCAGATATAATATAATATAGCACCCTCTCCTGTCACTGTCTCAGATATAATATAATATAGCACCCTCTCCTGTCACTGTCTCAGATATAATATATATAGCACCCTCTCCTGTCACTGTCTCAGATATAATATAGCACCCTCTCCTGTCACTGTCTCAGATATAATATAATATAGCACCCTCTCCTGTCACCGTCTCAGATATAATATAATATAGCACCCTCTCCTGTCATTGTCTCAGATATAATATAATATAGCACCCTCTCCTGTCACTGTCTCAGATATAATATAATATAGCACCCTCTCCTGTCACTGTCTCAGATATAATATAATATAGCACCCTCTCCTGTCACTGTCTCAGATATAATATAATATAGCACCCTCTCCTGTCACCGTCTCAGATATAATATAATATAGCACCCTCTCCTGTCACTGTCTCAGATATAATATAATATAGCACCCTCTCCTGTCACTGTCTCAGATATAATATAGCACCCTCTCCTGTCACTGTCTCAGATATAATATAGCACCCTCTCCTGTCACTGTCTCAGATATAATATAATATAGCACCCTCTCCTGTCACCGTCTCAGATATAATATAATATAGCACCCTCTCCTGTCACCGTCTCAGATATAATATAATATAGCACCCTCTCCTGTCACTGTCTCAGATATAATATAATATAGCACCCTCTCCTGTCACTGTCTCAGATATAATATAATATAGCACCCTCTCCTGTCACTGTCTCAGATATAATATAATATAGCACCCTCTCCTGTCACTGTCTCAGATATAATATAATATAGCACCCTCTCCTGTCACTGTCTCAGATATAATATAATATAGCACCCTCTCCTGTCACTGTCTCAGATATAATATAATATAGCACCCTCTCCTGTCACTGTCTCAGATATAATATAATATAGCACCCTCTCCTGTCACTGTCTCAGATATAATATAGCACCCTCTCCTGTCACTGTCTCAGATATAATATAATATAGCACCCTCTCCTGTCACTGTCTCAGATATAATATAATATAGCACCCTCTCCTGTCACTGTCTCAGATATAATATAATATAGCACCCTCTCCTGTCACTGTCTCAGATATAATATAATATAGCACCCTCTCCTGTCACTGTCTCAGATATAATATAATATAGCACCCTCTCCTGTCACTGTCTCAGATATAATATAATATAGCACCCTCTCCTGTCACTGTCTCAGATATAATATAGCACCCTCTCCTGTCACTGTCTCAGATATAATATAATATAGCACCCTCTCCTGTCACTGTCTCAGATATAATATAATATAGCACCCTCTCCTGTCACTGTCTCAGATATAATATAATATAGCACCCTCTCCTGTCACTGTCTCAGATATAATATAATATAGCACCCTCTCCTGTCACTGTCTCAGATATAATATATAGCACCCTCTCCTGTCACTGTCTCAGATATAATATAGCACCCTCTCCTGTCACTGTCTCAGATATAATATAATATAGCACCCTCTCCTGTCACCGTCTCAGATATAATATAATATAGCACCCTCTCCTGTCACTGTCTCAGATATAATATAATATAGCACCCTCTCCTGTCACCGTCTCAGATATAATATAATATAGCACCCTCTCCTGTCACCGTCTCAGATATAATATAATATAGCACCCTCTCCTGTCACTGTCTCAGATATAATATAATATAGCACCCTCTCCTGTCACCGTCTCAGATATAATATAATATAGCACCCTCTCCTGTCACTGTCTCAGATATAATATAATATAGCACCCTCTCCTGTCACCGTCTCAGATGTAATATAATATAGCACCCTCTCCTGTCACTGTCTCAGATATAATATAATATAGCACCCTCTCCTGTCACTGTCTCAGATATAATATAATATAGCACCCTCTCCTGTCACTGTCTCAGATATAATATAATATAGCACCCTCTCCTGTCACTGTCTCAGATATAATATAATATAGCACCCTCTCCTGTCACTGTCTCAGATATAATATAATATAGCACCCTCTCCTGTCACTGTCTCAGATATAATATAATATAGCACCCTCTCCTGTCACTGTCTCAGATATAATATAATATAGCACCCTCTCCTGTCACTGTCTCAGATATAATATAATATAGCACCCTCTCCTGTCACTGTCTCAGATATAATATAATATAGCACCCTCTCCTGTCACTGTCTCAGATATAATATAATATAGCACCCTCTCCTGTCACTGTCTCAGATATAATATAATATAGCACCCTCTCCTGTCACTGTCTCAGATATAATATAATATAGCACCCTCTCCTGTCACCGTCTCAGATATAATATAATATAGCACCCTCTCCTGTCACTGTCTCAGATATAATATAATATAGCACCCTCTCCTGTCACTGTCTCAGATATAATATAATATAGCACCCTCTCCTGTCACTGTCTCAGATATAATATAATATAGCACCCTCTCCTGTCACTGTCTCAGATATAATATAAATAGCACCCTCTCCTGTCACTGTCTCAGATATAATATAATATAGCACCCTCTCCTGTCACTGTCTCAGATATAATATAATATAGCACCCTCTCCTGTCACTGTCTCAGATATAATATAATATAGCACCCTCTCCTGTCACTGTCTCAGATATAATATAATATAGATAACACCCTCTCCTGTCACTGTCTCAGATATAATATAATATAATATAGCACCCTCTCCTGTCACTGTCTCAGATATAATATAATATATATAGCACCCTCTCCTGTCACTGTCTCAGATATGATATAATATAGCACCCTCTCCTGTCACTGTCTCAGATATAATATAATATAATATAGCACCCTCTCCTGTCACTGTCTCAGATATGATATAATATAGCACCCTCTCCTGTCACTGTCTCAGATATAATATATATAATATAGCACCCTCTCCTGTCACTGTCTCAGATATGATATAATATAGCACCCTCTCCTGTCACTGTCTCAGATATATAATATAATATAGCACCCTCTCCTGTCACTGTCTCAGATATAATATAATATAGCACCCTCTCCTGTCACTGTCTCAGATATAATATAATATAATATAGCACCCTCTCCTGTCACCGTCTCAGATATAATATAATATAATATAGCACCCTCTCCTGTCACTGTCTCAGATATAATATAATATAGCACCCTCTCCTGTCACTGTCTCAGATATAATATAATATAGCACCCTCTCCTGTCACCGTCTCAGATATAATATAATATAGCACCCTCTCCTGTCACTGTCTCAGATATAATATAATATAGCACCCTCTCCTGTCACTGTCTCAGATATAATATAATATAGCACCCTCTCCTGTCACTGTCTCAGATATAATATAATATAGCACCCTCTCCTGTCACCGTCTCAGATATAATATAGCACCCTCTCCTGTCACTGTCTCAGATATAATATAATATAGCACCCTCTCCTGTCACCGTCTCAGATATAATATAATATAGCACCGTCTCCTGTCACTGTCTCAGATATAATATAATATAGCACCCTCTCCTGTCACTGTCTCAGATATAATATAATATAGCACCCTCTCCTGTCACTGTCTCAGATATAATATAATATAGCACCCTCTCCTGTCACTGTCTCAGATATAATATAATATAGCACCCTCTCCTGTCACTGTCTCAGATATAATATAGCACCCTCTCCTGTCACTGTCTCAGATATAATATAATATAGCACCCTCTCCTGTCACCGTCTCAGATATAATATAATATAGCACCCTCTCCTGTCACCGTCTCAGATATAATATAATATAGCACCCTCTCCTGTCACTGTCTCAGATATAATATAATATAGCACCCTCTCCTGTCACTGTCTCAGATATAATATAATATAGCACCCTCTCCTGTCACTGTCTCAGATATAATATAGCACCCTCTCCTGTCACTGTCTCAGATATAATATAATATAGCACCCTCTCCTGTCACTGTCTCAGATATAATATAATATAGCACCCTCTCCTGTCACTGTCTCAGATATAATATAATATAGCACCCTCTCCTGTCACTGTCTCAGATATAATATAGCACCCTCTCCTGTCACCGTCTCAGATATAATATAATATAGCACCCTCTCCTGTCACTGTCTCAGATATAATATAGCACCCTCTCCTGTCACTGTCTCAGATATAATATAATATAGCACCCTCTCCTGTCACCGTCTCAGATATAATATAATATAGCACCCTCTCCTGTCACTGTCTCAGATATAATATAATATAGCACCCTCTCCTGTCACTGTCTCAGATATAATATAATATAGCACCCTCTCCTGTCACTGTCTCAGATATAATATAATATAGCACCCTCTCCTGTCACTGTCTCAGATATAATATAGCACCCTCTCCTGTCACTGTCTCAGATATAATATAATATAGCACCCTCTCCTGTCACTGTCTCAGATATAATATAGCACCCTCTCCTGTCACTGTCTCAGATATAATATAATATAGCACCCTCTCCTGTCACTGTCTCAGATATAATATAATATAGCACCCTCTCCTGTCACTGTCTCAGATATAATATAATATAGCACCCTCTCCTGTCACTGTCTCAGATATAATATAATATAGCACCCTCTCCTGTCACTGTCTCAGATATAATATAATATAGCACCCTCTCCTGTCACTGTCTCAGATATAATATAATATAGCACCCTCTCCTGTCACTGTCTCAGATATAATATAATATAGCACCCTCTCCTGTCACTGTCTCAGATATAATATAATATAGCACCCTCTCCTGTCACTGTCTCAGATATAATATAGCACCCTCTCCTGTCACTGTCTCAGATATAATATAATATAGCACCCTCTCCTGTCACTGTCTCAGATATAATATAATATAGCACCCTCTCCTGTCACTGTCTCAGATATAATATAATATAGCACCCTCTCCTGTCACTGTCTCAGATGTAATATAATATAGCACCCTCTCCTGTCACTGTCTCAGATATAATATAATATAGCACCCTCTCCTGTCACTGTCTCAGATATAATATAGCACCCTCTCCTGTCACTGTCTCAGATATAATATAATATAGCACCCTCTCCTGTCACTGTCTCAGATATAATATAATATAGCACCCTCTCCTGTCACTGTCTCAGATATAATATAATATAGCACCCTCTCCTGTCACTGTCTCAGATATAATATAATATAGCACCCTCTCCTGTCACCGTCTCAGATATAATATAATATAGCACCCTCTCCTGTCACTGTCTCAGATATAATATAGCACCCTCTCCTGTCACTGTCTCAGATATAATATAATATAGCACCCTCTCCTGTCACTGTCTCAGATATAATATAATATAGCACCCTCTCCTGTCACTGTCTCAGATATAATATAATATAGCACCCTCTCCTGTCACTGTCTCAGATATAATATAATATAGCACCCTCTCCTGTCACCTGTCTCAGATATAATATAATATAGTCACCCTCTCCTGTCACTGTCTCAGATATAATATAGCACCCTCTCCTGTCACTGTCTCAGATATAATATAATATAGCACCCTCTCCTGTCACTGTCTCAGATATAATATAATATAGCACCCTCTCCTGTCACCTGTCTCAGATATAATATAATATAGCACCCTCTCCTGTCACTGTCTCAGATATAATATAGCACCCTCTCCTGTCACTGTCTCAGATATAATATAATATAGCACCCTCTCCTGTCACTGTCTCAGATATAATATAATATAGCACCCTCTCCTGTCACTGTCTCAGATATAATATAATATAGCACCCTCTCCTGTCACTGTCTCAGATATAATATAATATAGCACCCTCTCCTGTCACCTTCTCAGATATAATATAATATAGCACCCTCTCCTGTCACTGTCTCAGATATAATATAGCACCCTCTCCTGTCACTGTCTCAGATATAATATAATATAGCACCCTCTCCTGTCACCGTCTCAGATATAATATAATATAGCACCCTCTCCTGTCACCGTCTCAGATATAATATAATATAGCACCCTCTCCTGTCACTGTCTCAGATATAATATAATATAGCACCCTCTCCTGTCACTGTCTCAGATATAATATAATATAGCACCCTCTCCTGTCACTGTCTCAGATATAATATAGCACCCTCTCCTGTCACTGTCTCAGATATAATATAGCACCCTCTCCTGTCACTGTCTCAGATATAATATAATATAGCACCCTCTCCTGTCACTGTCTCAGATATAATATAATATAGCACCCTCTCCTGTCACTGTCTCAGATATAATATAGCACCCTCTCCTGTCACTGTCTCAGATATAATAATATAGCACCCTCTCCTGTCACTGTCTCAGATATAATAATATAGCACCCTCTCCTGTCACTGTCTCAGATATAATATAATATAGCACCCTCTCCTGTCACTGTCTCAGATATAATATAATATAGCACCCTCTCCTGTCACCGTCTCAGATATAATATAATATAGCACCCTCTCCTGTCACTGTCTCAGATATAATATAATATAGCACCCTCTCCTGTCACCGTCTCAGATATAATATAATATAGCACCCTCTCCTGTCACTGTCTCAGATATAATATAATATAGCACCCTCTCCTGTCACTGTCTCAGATATATAATATAGCACCCTCTCCTGTCACCGTCTCAGATATAATATAGCACCCTCTCTGTCACTCTCTCAGATATAATATAGCACCCTCTCCTGTCACTGTCTCAGATATAATATAATATAGCACCCTCTCCTGTCACTGTCTCAGATATAATATATAGCACCCTCTCCTGTCACTGTCTCAGATATAATATAATATAGCACCCTCTCCTGTCACTGTCTCAGATATAATATAATATAGCACCCTCTCCTGTCACTGTCTCAGATATAATATAGCACCCTCTCCTGTCACTGTCTCAGATATATAATATAGCACCCTCTCCTGTCACTGTCTCAGATATAATATAATATAGCACCCTCTCTGTCACTGTCTCAGATATAATATAATATAGCACCCTCTCCTGTCACTGTCTCAGATATAATATAGCACCCTCTCCTGTCACTGTCTCAGATATAATATAATATAGCACCCTCTCCTGTCACTGTCTCAGATATAATATAATATAGCACCCTCTCCTGTCACTGTCTCAGATATAATATAATATAATATAGCACCCTCTCCTGTCACTGTCTCAGATATAATATAATATAGCACCCTCTCCTGTCACCGTCTCAGATATAATATAATATAGCACCCTCTCCTGTCACTGTCTCAGATATAATATAATATAGCACCCTCTCCTGTCACTGTCTCAGATATAATATAATATAGCACCCTCTCCTGTCACTGTCTCAGATATAATATAATATAGCACCCTCTCCTGTCACTGTCTCAGATATAATATAATATAGCACCCTCTCCTGTCACTGTCTCAGATATAATATAATATAGCACCCTCTCCTGTCACTGTCTCAGATATAATATAATATAGCACCCTCTTCCTGTCACTGTCTCAGATATAATATAATATAGCACCCTCTCCTGTCACTGTCTCAGATATAATATAATATAGCACCCTCTCCTGTCACTGTCTCAGATATAAATATAGCACCCTCTCCTGTCACTGTCTCAGATATAATATAATATAGCACCCTCTCCTGTCACTGTCTCAGATATAATATAATATAGCACCCTCTCCTGTCACTGTCTCAGATATAATATAATATAGCACCCTCTCCTGTCACTGTCTCAGATATAATATAATATAGCACCCTCTCCTGTCACTGTCTCAGATATAATATAATATAGCACCCTCTCCTGTCACTGTCTCAGATATAATATAATATAGCACCCTCTCCTGTCACTGTCTCAGATATAATATAATATAGCACCCTCTCCTGTCACTGTCTCAGATATAATATAATATAGCACCCTCTCCTGTCACTGTCTCAGATATAATATAATATAGCACCCTCTCCTGTCACTGTCTCAGATATAATATAATATAGCACCCTCTCCTGTCACCTGTCTCAGATATAATATAGTACCCTCTCCTGTCACTGTCTCAGATATAATATAGCACCCTCTCCTGTCACCGTCTCAGATATAATATAATATAGTACCCTCTCCTGTCACCGTCTCAGATATAATATAATATAGCACCCTCTCCTGTCACTGTCTCAGATATAATATAATATAGCACCCTCTCCTGTCACTGTCTCAGATATAATATAGCACCCTCTCCTGTCACTGTCTCAGATATAATATAATATAGCACCCTCTCCTGTCACCGTCTCAGATATAATATAATATAGCACCCTCTCCTGTCACCGTCTCAGATATAATATAATATAGTACCCTCTCCTGTCACTGTCTCAGATATAATATAATATAGCACCCTCTCCTGTCACCGTCTCAGATATAATATAGCACCCTCTCCTGTGACTGTCTCAGATATAATATAATATAGCACCCTCTCCTGTCACTGTCTCAGATATAATATAATATAGCACCCTCTCCTGTCACTGTCTCAGATATAATATAATATAACACCCTCTCCTGTCACTGTCTCAGATATAATATAATATAGCACCCTCTCCTGTCACTGTCTCAGATATAATATAATATAGCACCCTCTCCTGTCACTGTCTCAGATATAATATAATATAGCACCCTCTCCTGTCACTGTCTCAGATATAATATAATATAGCACCCTCCCCTGTCACCGTCTCAGATATAATATAGCACCCTCTTCTGTCACTCTCTCAGATATAATATAGCACCCTCTCCTGTCACTGTCTCAGATATAATATAATATAGCACCCTCTTCTGTCACTGTCTCAGATATAATATAGCACCCTCTCCTGTCACTGTCTCAGATATAATATAATATAGCACCCTCTCCTGTCACTGTCTCAGATATAATATAATATAGCACCCTCTCCTGTCACTGTCTCAGATGTAATATAATATAGTACCCTCTCCTGTCACTGTCTCAGATATAATATAATATAGCACCCTCTCCTGTCACTGTCTCAGATATAATATAATATAGCACCCTCTCCTGTCACTGTCTCAGATATAATATAGCACCCTCTCCTGTCACTGTCTCAGATATAATATAATATAGCACCCTCTCCTGTCACCGTCTCAGATATAATATAGCACCCTCTTCTGTCACTGTCTCAGATATAATATAGCACCCTCTCCTGTCACTGTCTCAGATATAATATAATATAGCACCCTCTCCTGTCACTGTCTCAGATATAATATAATATAGCACCCTCTCCTGTCACTGTCTCAGATATAATATAATATAGCACCCTCTCCTGTCACTGTCTCAGATATAATATAATATAGCACCCTCTCCTGTCACTGTCTCAGATGTAATATAATATAGCACCCTCTCCTGTCACTGTCTCAGATATAATATAATATAGCACCCTCTCCTGTCACTGTCTCAGATATAATATAATATAGCACCCTCTCCTGTCACTGTCTCAGATATAATATAATATAGCACCCTCTCCTGTCACCTTCTCAGATATAATATAGTACCCTCTCCTGTCACTGTCTCAGATATAATATAGCACCCTCTCCTGTCACTGTCTCAGATATAATATAATATAGCACCCTCTCCTGTCACCTTCTCAGATATAATATAATATAATATAGCACCCTCTCCTGTCACTGTCTCAGATATAATATAGCACCCTCTCCTGTCACTGTCTCAGATATAATATAATATAGCACCCTCTCCTGTCACCGTCTCAGATATAATATAATATAGCACCCTCTCCTGTCACTGTCTCAGATATAATATAATATAACACCCTCTCCTGTCACTGTCTCAGATATAATATAATATAATATAGCACCCTCTCCTGTCACTGTCTCAGATATAATATAATATAGCACCCTCTCCTGTCACTGTCTCAGATATAATATAATATAGCACCCTCTCCTGTCACTGTCTCAGATATAATATAATATAGCACCCTCTCCTGTCACTGTCTCAGATATAATATAATATAGCACCCTCTCCTGTCACCGTCTCAGATATAATATAATATAGCACCCTCTCCTGTCACTGTCTCAGATATAATATATATAATATAGCACCCTCTCCTGTCACTGTCTCAGATATAATATAATATAGCACCCTCTCCTGTCACTGTCTCAGATATAATATAGCACCCTCTCCTGTCACTGTCTCAGATATAATATAATATAGCACCCTCTCCTGTCACTGTCTCAGATATAATATAATATAGCACCCTCTCCTGTCACTGTCTCAGATATAATATAATATAGCACCCTCTCCTGTCACTGTCTCAGATGTAATATAATATAGTACCCTCTCCTGTCACTGTCTCAGATATAATATAATATAGCACCCTCTCCTGTCACTGTCTCAGATATAATATAATAATATAGTACCCTCTCCTGTCACTGTCTCAGATATAATATAATATAGCACCCTCTCCTGTCACTGTCTCAGATATAATATAATATAGCACCCTCTCCTGTCACTGTCTCAGATATAATATAATATAGCACCCTCTCCTGTCACCGTCTCAGATATAATATAATATAGTACCCTCTCCTGTCACTGTCTCAGATATAATATAGCACCCTCTCCTGTCACTGTCTCAGATATAATATAATATAGCACCCTCTCCTGTCACTGTCTCAGATATAATATAATATAGCACCCTCTCCTGTCACTGTCTCAGATATAATATAATATAGCACCCTCTCCTGTCACTGTCTCAGATATAATATAATATAGCACCCTCTCCTGTCACCTTCTCAGATATAATATAATATAGCACCCTCTCCTGTCACCGTCTCAGATATAATATAATATAGCACCCTCTCCTGTCACTGTCTCAGATATAATATAGCACCCTCTCCTGTCACTGTCTCAGATATAATATAATATAGCACCCTCTCCTGTCACTGTCTCAGATATAATATAATATAGCACCCTCTCCTGTCACCTTCTCAGATATAATATAATATAGCACCCTCTCCTGTCACTGTCTCAGATATAATATAGCACCCTCTCCTGTCACTGTCTCAGATATAATATAATATAGCACCCTCTCCTGTCACCGTCTCAGATATAATATAATATAGCACCCTCTCCTGTCACCGTCTCAGATATAATATAGCTCCCTCTCCTGTCACTGTCTCAGATATAATATAATATAGCACCCTCTCCTGTCACCGTCTCAGATATAATATAATATAGCACCCTCTCCTGTCACTGTCTCAGATATAATATAGCACCCTCTCCTGTCACTGTCTCAGATATAATATAATATAGCACCCTCTCCTGTCACCGTCTCAGATATAATATAATATAGCACCCTCTCCTGTCACCGTCTCAGATATAATATAATATAGCACCCTCTCCTGTCACCGTCTCAGATATAATATAATATAGCACCCTCTCCTGTCACTGTCTCAGATATAATATAATATAGCACCCTCTCCTGTCACTGTCTCAGATATAATATAGCACCCTCTCCTGTCACTGTCTCAGATATAATATAGCACCCTCTCCTGTGACTGTCTCAGATATAATATAATATAGCACCCTCTCCTGTCACTGTCTCAGATATAATATAATATAGCACCCTCTCCTGTCACTGTCTCAGATATAATATAGCACCCTCTCCTGTCACTGTCTCAGATATAATATAGCACCCTCTCCTGTCACCGTCTCAGATATAATATAATATAGCACCCTCTCCTGTCACTGTCTCAGATATAATATAATATAGCACCCTCCCCTGTCACCGTCTCAGATATAATATAGCACCCTCTTCTGTCACTCTCTCAGATATAATATAGCACCCTCTCCTGTCACTGTCTCAGATATAATATAATATAGCACCCTCTTCTGTCACTGTCTCAGATATAATATAGCACCCTCTCCTGTCACTGTCTCAGATATAATATAATATAGCACCCTCTCCTGTCACTGTCTCAGATATAATATAATATAGCACCCTCTCCTGTCACTGTCTCAGATGTAATATAATATAGTACCCTCTCCTGTCACTGTCTCAGATATAATATAATATAGCACCCTCTCCTGTCACTGTCTCAGATATAATATAATATAGCACCCTCTCCTGTCACTGTCTCAGATATAATATAGCACCCTCTCCTGTCACTGTCTCAGATATAATATAATATAGCACCCTCTCCTGTCACCGTCTCAGATATAATATAGCACCCTCTTCTGTCACTGTCTCAGATATAATATAGCACCCTCTCCTGTCACTGTCTCAGATATAATATAATATAGCACCCTCTCCTGTCACTGTCTCAGATATAATATAATATAGCACCCTCTCCTGTCACTGTCTCAGATATAATATAATATAGCACCCTCTCCTGTCACTGTCTCAGATATAATATAATATAGCACCCTCTCCTGTCACTGTCTCAGATGTAATATAATATAGTACCCTCTCCTGTCACTGTCTCAGATATAATATAATATAGCACCCTCTCCTGTCACTGTCTCAGATATAATATAATATAGCACCCTCTCCTGTCACTGTCTCAGATATAATATAATATAGCACCCTCTCCTGTCACCTGTCTCAGATATAATATAGTACCCTCTCCTGTCACTGTCTCAGATATAATATAGCACCCTCTCCTGTCACTGTCTCAGATATAATATAATATAGCACCCTCTCCTGTCACCTTCTCAGATATAATATAATATAATATAGCACCCTCTCCTGTCACTGTCTCAGATATAATATAGCACCCTCTCCTGTCACTGTCTCAGATATAATATAATATAGCACCCTCTCCTGTCACCGTCTCAGATATAATATAATATAGCACCCTCTCCTGTCACTGTCTCAGATATAATATAATATAGCACCCTCTCCTGTCACTGTCTCAGATATAATATAATATAATATAGCACCCTCTCCTGTCACTGTCTCAGATATAATATAATATAGCACCCTCTCCTGTCACTGTCTCAGATATAATATAATATAGCACCCTCTCCTGTCACTGTCTCAGATATAATATAATATAGCACCCTCTCCTGTCACTGTCTCAGATATAATATAATATAGCACCCTCTCCTGTCACCGTCTCAGATATAATATAATATAGCACCCTCTCCTGTCAGTGTCTCAGATATAATATAATATATTAATATAGCACCCTCTCCTGTCACTGTCTCAGATATAATATAATATAGCACCCTCTCCTGTCACTGTCTCAGATATAATATAGCACCCTCTCCTGTCACTGTCTCAGATATAATATAATATAGCACCCTCTCCTGTCACTGTCTCAGATATAATATAATATAGCACCCTCTCCTGTCACTGTCTCAGATATAATATAATATAGCACCCTCTCCTGTCACTGTCTCAGATGTAATATAATATAGTACCCTCTCCTGTCACTGTCTCAGATATAATATAATATAGCACCCTCTCCTGTCACTGTCTCAGATATAATATAATATAATATAGTACCCTCTCCTGTCACTGTCTCAGATATAATATAATATAGCACCCTCTCCTGTCACTGTCTCAGATATAATATAATATAGCACCCTCTCCTGTCACTGTCTCAGATATAATATAATATAGCACCCTCTCCTGTCACCGTCTCAGATATAATATAATATAGTACCCTCTCCTGTCACTGTCTCAGATATAATATAGCACCCTCTCCTGTCACTGTCTCAGATATAATATAATATAGCACCCTCTCCTGTCACTGTCTCAGATATAATATAATATAGCACCCTCTCCTGTCACTGTCTCAGATATAATATAATATAGCACCCTCTCCTGTCACTGTCTCAGATATAATATAATATAGCACCCTCTCCTGTCACCTTCTCAGATATAATATAATATAGCACCCTCTCCTGTCACCGTCTCAGATATAATATAATATAGCACCCTCTCCTGTCACTGTCTCAGATATAATATAGCACCCTCTCCTGTCACTGTCTCAGATATAATATAATATAGCACCCTCTCCTGTCACTGTCTCAGATATAATATAATATAGCACCCTCTCCTGTCACCTTCTCAGATATAATATAATATAGCACCCTCTCCTGTCACTGTCTCAGATATAATATAGCACCCTCTCCTGTCACTGTCTCAGATATAATATAATATAGCACCCTCTCCTGTCACCGTCTCAGATATAATATAATATAGCACCCTCTCCTGTCACCGTCTCAGATATAATATAGCTCCCTCTCCTGTCACTGTCTCAGATATAATATAATATAGCACCCTCTCCTGTCACCGTCTCAGATATAATATAATATAGCACCCTCTCCTGTCACTGTCTCAGATATAATATAGCACCCTCTCCTGTCACTGTCTCAGATATAATATAATATAGCACCCTCTCCTGTCACCGTCTCAGATATAATATAATATAGCACCCTCTCCTGTCACCGTCTCAGATATAATATAATATAGCACCCTCTCCTGTCACCGTCTCAGATATAATATAATATAGCACCCTCTCCTGTCACTGTCTCAGATATAATATAATATAGCACCCTCTCCTGTCACTGTCTCAGATATAATATAGCACCCTCTCCTGTCACTGTCTCAGATATAATATAGCACCCTCTCCTGTGACTGTCTCAGATATAATATAATATAGCACCCTCTCCTGTCACTGTCTCAGATATAATATAATATAGCACCCTCTCCTGTCACTGTCTCAGATATAATATAGCACCCTCTCCTGTCACTGTCTCAGATATAATATAGCACCCTCTCCTGTCACTGTCTCAGATATAATATAGCACCCTCTCCTGTCACTGTCTCAGATATAATATAATATAGCACCCTCTCCTGTCACTGTCTCAGATATAATATAATATAGCACCCTCTCCTGTCACCGTCTCAGATATAATATAATATAGCACCCTCTCCTGTCACTGTCTCAGATATAATATAATATAGCACCCTCTCCTGTCACCGTCTCAGATATAATATAATATAGCACCCTCTCCTGTCACTGTCTCAGATATAATATAATATAGCACCCTCTCCTGTCACTGTCTCAGATATAATATAGCACCCTCTCCTGTCACCGTCTCAGATATAATATAGCACCCTCTTCTGTCACTCTCTCAGATATAATATAGCACCCTCTCCTGTCACTGTCTCAGATATAATATAATATAGCACCCTCTCCTGTCACTGTCTCAGATATAATATAGCACCCTCTTCTGTCACTGTCTCAGATATAATATAATATAGCACCCTCTTCTGTCACTGTCTCAGATATAATATAATATAGCACCCTCTCCTGTCACCGTCTCAGATATAATATAGCACCCTCTTCTGTCACTGTCTCAGATATAATATAGCACCCTCTCCTGTCACTGTCTCAGATATAATATAATATAGCACCCTCTTCTGTCACTGTCTCAGATATAATATAATATAGCACCCTCTCCTGTCACTGTCTCAGATATAATATAGCACCCTCTCCTGTCACTGTCTCAGATATAATATAATATAGCACCCTCTCCTGTCACTGTCTCAGATATAATATAATATAGCACCCTCTCCTGTCACTGTCTCAGATATAATATAATATAATATAGCACCCTCTCCTGTCACTGTCTCAGATATAATATAATATAGCACCCTCTCCTGTCACCGTCTCAGATATAATATAATATAACACCCTCTCCTGTCACTGTCTCAGATATAATATAATATAGCACCCTCTCCTGTCACTGTCTCAGATATAATATAATATAGCACCCTCTCCTGTCACTGTCTCAGATATAATATAATATAGCACCCTCTTCTGTCACTGTCTCAGATATAATATAATATAGCACCCTCTCCTGTCACTGTCTCAGATATAATATAATATAGCACCCTCTCCTGTCACTGTCTCAGATATAATATAATATAGCACCCTCTTCTGTCACTGTCTCAGATATAATATAATATAGCACCCTCTCCTGTCACTGTCTCAGATATAATATAATATAGCACCCTCTCCTGTCACTGTCTCAGATATAATATAGCACCCTCTCCTGTCACTGTCTCAGATATAATATAATATAGCACCCTCTCCTGTCACTGTCTCAGATATAATATAATATAGCACCCTCTCCTGTCACTGTCTCAGATATAATATAATATAACACCCTCTCCTGTCACTGTCTCAGATATAATATAATATAGCACCCTCTCCTGTCACTGTCTCAGATATAATATAATATAGCACCCTCTCCTGTCACTGTCTCAGATATAATATAATATAGCACCCTCTCCTGTCACTGTCTCAGATATAATATAATATAGCACCCTCTCCTGTCACTGTCTCAGATATAATATAATATAGCACCCTCTCCTGTCACTGTCTCAGATATAATATAATATAGCACCCTCTCCTGTCACTGTCTCAGATATAATATAATATAGCACCCTCTCCTGTCACCTTCTCAGATATAATATAGTACCCTCTCCTGTCACTGTCTCAGATATAATATAGCACCCTCTCCTGTCACCGTCTCAGATATAATATAATATAGTACCCTCTCCTGTTACCGTCTCAGATATAATATAATATAGCACCCTCTCCTGTCACTGTCTCAGATATAATATAATATAGCACCCTCTCCTGTCACTGTCTCAGATATAATATAGCACCCTCTCCTGTCACTGTCTCAGATATAATATAATATAGCACCCTCTCCTGTCACCGTCTCAGATATAATATAATATAGCACCCTCTCCTGTCACCGTCTCAGATATAATATAATATAGTACCCTCTCCTGTCACTGTCTCAGATATAATATAATATAGCACCCTCTCCTGTCACCGTCTCAGATATAATATAGCACCCTCTCCTGTGACTGTCTCAGATATAATATAATATAGCACCCTCTCCTGTCACTGTCTCAGATATAATATAATATAGCACCCTCTCCTGTCACTGTCTCAGATATAATATAATATAACACCCTCTCCTGTCACTGTCTCAGATATAATATAATATAGCACCCTCTCCTGTCACTGTCTCAGATATAATATAATATAGCACCCTCTCCTGTCACTGTCTCAGATATAATATAATATAGCACCCTCTCCTGTCACTGTCTCAGATATAATATAATATAGCACCCTCCCCTGTCACCGTCTCAGATATAATATAGCACCCTCTTCTGTCACTCTCTCAGATATAATATAGCACCCTCTCCTGTCACTGTCTCAGATATAATATAATATAGCACCCTCTTCTGTCACTGTCTCAGATATAATATAGCACCCTCTCCTGTCACTGTCTCAGATATAATATAATATAGCACCCTCTCCTGTCACTGTCTCAGATATAATATAATATAGCACCCTCTCCTGTCACTGTCTCAGATGTAATATAATATAGTACCCTCTCCTGTCACTGTCTCAGATATAATATAATATAGCACCCTCTCCTGTCACTGTCTCAGATATAATATAATATAGCACCCTCTCCTGTCACTGTCTCAGATATAATATAGCACCCTCTTCTGTCACTGTCTCAGATATAATATAATATAGCACCCTCTCCTGTCACCGTCTCAGATATAATATAGCACCCTCTTCTGTCACTGTCTCAGATATAATATAGCACCCTCTCCTGTCACTGTCTCAGATATAATATAATATAGCACCCTCTCCTGTCACTGTCTCAGATATAATATAATATAGCACCCTCTCCTGTCACTGTCTCAGATATAATATAATATAGCACCCTCTCCTGTCACTGTCTCAGATATAATATAATATAGCACCCTCTCCTGTCACTGTCTCAGATGTAATATAATATAGTACCCTCTCCTGTCACTGTCTCAGATATAATATAATATAGCACCCTCTCCTGTCACTGTCTCAGATATAATATAATATAGCACCCTCTCCTGTCACTGTCTCAGATATAATATAATATAGCACCCTCTCCTGTCACCTTCTCAGATATAATATAGTACCCTCTCCTGTCACTGTCTCAGATATAATATAGCACCCTCTCCTGTCACTGTCTCAGATATAATATAATATAGCACCCTCTCCTGTCACTGTCTCAGATATAATATAATATAGCACCCTCTCCTGTCACCTTCTCAGATATAATATAGTACCCTCTCCTGTCACTGTCTCAGATATAATATAGCACCCTCTCCTGTCACTGTCTCAGATATAATATAATATAGCACCCTCTCCTGTCACCTTCTCAGATATAATATAATATAATATAGCACCCTCTCCTGTCACTGTCTCAGATATAATATAGCACCCTCTCCTGTCACTGTCTCAGATATAATATAATATAGCACCCTCTCCTGTCACCGTCTCAGATATAATATAATATAGCACCCTCTCCTGTCACTGTCTCAGATATAATATAATATAGCACCCTCTCCTGTCACCGTCTCAGATATAATATAATATAACACCCTCTCCTGTCACTGTCTCAGATATAATATAATATAGCACCCTCTCCTGTCACCGTCTCAGATATAATATAATATAGCACCCTCTCCTGTCACTGTCTCAGATATAATATAATATAGCACCCTCTCCTGTCACCGTCTCAGATATAATATAATATAGCACCCTCTCCTGTCACCGTCTCAGATATAATATAATATAACACCCTCTCCTGTCACCGTCTCAGATATAATATAATATAGCACCCTCTCCTGTCACTGTCTCAGATATAATATAATATAGCACCCTCTCCTGTCACTGTCTCAGATATAATATAGCACCCTCTCCTGTCACTGTCTCAGATATAATATAGCACCCTCTCCTGTGACTGTCTCAGATATAATATAATATAGCACCCTCTCCTGTCACTGTCTCAGATATAATATAATATAGCACCCTCTCCTGTCACTGTCTCAGATATAATATAGCACCCTCTCCTGTCACTGTCTCAGATATAATATAGCACCCTCTCCTGTCACTGTCTCAGATATAATATAGCACCCTCTCCTGTCACTGTCTCAGATATAATATAATATAGCACCCTCTCCTGTCACTGTCTCAGATATAATATAATATAGCACCCTCTCCTGTCACCGTCTCAGATATAATATAATATAGCACCCTCTCCTGTCACTGTCTCAGATATAATATAATATAGCACCCTCTCCTGTCACCGTCTCAGATATAATATAATATAGCACCCTCTCCTGTCACTGTCTCAGATATAATATAATATAGCACCCTCTCCTGTCACTGTCTCAGATATAATATAGCACCCTCTCCTGTCACCGTCTCAGATATAATATAGCACCCTCTTCTGTCACTCTCTCAGATATAATATAGCACCCTCTCCTGTCACTGTCTCAGATATAATATAATATAGCACCCTCTCCTGTCACTGTCTCAGATATAATATAGCACCCTCTTCTGTCACTGTCTCAGATATAATATAATATAGCACCCTCTTCTGTCACTGTCTCAGATATAATATAATATAGCACCCTCTCCTGTCACCGTCTCAGATATAATATAGCACCCTCTTCTGTCACTGTCTCAGATATAATATAGCACCCTCTCCTGTCACTGTCTCAGATATAATATAATATAGCACCCTCTTCTGTCACTGTCTCAGATATAATATAATATAGCACCCTCTCCTGTCACTGTCTCAGATATAATATAGCACCCTCTCCTGTCACTGTCTCAGATATAATATAATATAGCACCCTCTCCTGTCACTGTCTCAGATATAATATAATATAGCACCCTCTCCTGTCACTGTCTCAGATATAATATAATATAATATAGCACCCTCTCCTGTCACTGTCTCAGATATAATATAATATAGCACCCTCTCCTGTCACCGTCTCAGATATAATATAATATAACACCCTCTCCTGTCACTGTCTCAGATATAATATAATATAGCACCCTCTCCTGTCACTGTCTCAGATATAATATAATATAGCACCCTCTCCTGTCACTGTCTCAGATATAATATAATATAGCACCCTCTTCTGTCACTGTCTCAGATATAATATAATATAGCACCCTCTCCTGTCACTGTCTCAGATATAATATAATATAGCACCCTCTCCTGTCACTGTCTCAGATATAATATAATATAGCACCCTCTTCTGTCACTGTCTCAGATATAATATAATATAGCACCCTCTCCTGTCACTGTCTCAGATATAATATAATATAGCACCCTCTCCTGTCACTGTCTCAGATATAATATAGCACCCTCTCCTGTCACTGTCTCAGATATAATATAATATAGCACCCTCTCCTGTCACTGTCTCAGATATAATATAATATAGCACCCTCTCCTGTCACTGTCTCAGATATAATATAATATAACACCCTCTCCTGTCACTGTCTCAGATATAATATAATATAGCACCCTCTCCTGTCACTGTCTCAGATATAATATAATATAGCACCCTCTCCTGTCACTGTCTCAGATATAATATAATATAGCACCCTCTCCTGTCACTGTCTCAGATATAATATAATATAGCACCCTCTCCTGTCACTGTCTCAGATATAATATAATATAGCACCCTCTCCTGTCACTGTCTCAGATATAATATAATATAGCACCCTCTCCTGTCACTGTCTCAGATATAATATAATATAGCACCCTCTCCTGTCACCTTCTCAGATATAATATAGTACCCTCTCCTGTCACTGTCTCAGATATAATATAGCACCCTCTCCTGTCACCGTCTCAGATATAATATAATATAGTACCCTCTCCTGTTACCGTCTCAGATATAATATAATATAGCACCCTCTCCTGTCACTGTCTCAGATATAATATAATATAGCACCCTCTCCTGTCACTGTCTCAGATATAATATAGCACCCTCTCCTGTCACTGTCTCAGATATAATATAATATAGCACCCTCTCCTGTCACCGTCTCAGATATAATATAATATAGCACCCTCTCCTGTCACCGTCTCAGATATAATATAATATAGTACCCTCTCCTGTCACTGTCTCAGATATAATATAATATAGCACCCTCTCCTGTCACCGTCTCAGATATAATATAGCACCCTCTCCTGTGACTGTCTCAGATATAATATAATATAGCACCCTCTCCTGTCACTGTCTCAGATATAATATAATATAGCACCCTCTCCTGTCACTGTCTCAGATATAATATAATATAACACCCTCTCCTGTCACTGTCTCAGATATAATATAATATAGCACCCTCTCCTGTCACTGTCTCAGATATAATATAATATAGCACCCTCTCCTGTCACTGTCTCAGATATAATATAATATAGCACCCTCTCCTGTCACTGTCTCAGATATAATATAATATAGCACCCTCCCCTGTCACCGTCTCAGATATAATATAGCACCCTCTTCTGTCACTCTCTCAGATATAATATAGCACCCTCTCCTGTCACTGTCTCAGATATAATATAATATAGCACCCTCTTCTGTCACTGTCTCAGATATAATATAGCACCCTCTCCTGTCACTGTCTCAGATATAATATAATATAGCACCCTCTCCTGTCACTGTCTCAGATATAATATAATATAGCACCCTCTCCTGTCACTGTCTCAGATGTAATATAATATAGTACCCTCTCCTGTCACTGTCTCAGATATAATATAATATAGCACCCTCTCCTGTCACTGTCTCAGATATAATATAATATAGCACCCTCTCCTGTCACTGTCTCAGATATAATATAGCACCCTCTTCTGTCACTGTCTCAGATATAATATAATATAGCACCCTCTCCTGTCACCGTCTCAGATATAATATAGCACCCTCTTCTGTCACTGTCTCAGATATAATATAGCACCCTCTCCTGTCACTGTCTCAGATATAATATAATATAGCACCCTCTCCTGTCACTGTCTCAGATATAATATAATATAGCACCCTCTCCTGTCACTGTCTCAGATATAATATAATATAGCACCCTCTCCTGTCACTGTCTCAGATATAATATAATATAGCACCCTCTCCTGTCACTGTCTCAGATGTAATATAATATAGTACCCTCTCCTGTCACTGTCTCAGATATAATATAATATAGCACCCTCTCCTGTCACTGTCTCAGATATAATATAATATAGCACCCTCTCCTGTCACTGTCTCAGATATAATATAATATAGCACCCTCTCCTGTCACCTTCTCAGATATAATATAGTACCCTCTCCTGTCACTGTCTCAGATATAATATAGCACCCTCTCCTGTCACTGTCTCAGATATAATATAATATAGCACCCTCTCCTGTCACTGTCTCAGATATAATATAATATAGCACCCTCTCCTGTCACCTTCTCAGATATAATATAGTACCCTCTCCTGTCACTGTCTCAGATATAATATAGCACCCTCTCCTGTCACTGTCTCAGATATAATATAATATAGCACCCTCTCCTGTCACCTTCTCAGATATAATATAATATAATATAGCACCCTCTCCTGTCACTGTCTCAGATATAATATAGCACCCTCTCCTGTCACTGTCTCAGATATAATATAATATAGCACCCTCTCCTGTCACCGTCTCAGATATAATATAATATAGCACCCTCTCCTGTCACTGTCTCAGATATAATATAATATAGCACCCTCTCCTGTCACCGTCTCAGATATAATATAATATAACACCCTCTCCTGTCACTGTCTCAGATATAATATAATATAGCACCCTCTCCTGTCACCGTCTCAGATATAATATAATATAGCACCCTCTCCTGTCACTGTCTCAGATATAATATAATATAGCACCCTCTCCTGTCACCGTCTCAGATATAATATAATATAGCACCCTCTCCTGTCACTGTCTCAGATATAATATAATATAGCACCCTCTCCTGTCACCGTCTCAGATATAATATAATATAGCACCCTCTCCTGTCACCGTCTCAGATATAATATAATATAGCACCCTCTCCTGTCACTGTCTCAGATATAATATAATATAACACCCTCTCCTGTCACTGTCTCAGATATAATATAATATAATATAGCACCCTCTCCTGTCACTGTCTCAGATATAATATAATATAATATAGCACCCTCTCCTGTCACCGTCTCAGATATAATATAATATAGCACCCTCTCCTGTCACTGTCTCAGATATAATATAATATAGCACCCTCTCCTGTCACTGTCTCAGATATAATATAATATAGCACCCTCTCCTGTCACTGTCTCAGATATAATATAATATAGCACCCTCTCCTGTCACCGTCTCAGATATAATATAGCTCCCTCTCCTGTCACTGTCCCAGATATAATATAATATAGCACCCTCTCCTGTCACTGTCTCAGATATAATATAATATAGCACCCTCTCCTGTCACTGTCTCAGATATAATATAATATAGCACCCTCTCCTGTCACTGTCTCAGATATAATATAATATAACACCCTCTCCTGTCACCGTCTCAGATATAATATAATATAGCACCCTCTCCTGTCACCGTCTCAGATATAATATAATATAGCACCCTCTCCTGTCACCGTCTCAGATATAATATAATATAGCACCCTCTCCTGTCACCGTCTCAGATATAATATAATATAGCACCCTCTCCTGTCACTGTCTCAGATATAATATAGCACCCTCTCCTGTCACTGTCTCAGATATAATATAATATAGCACCCTCTCCTGTCACTGTCTCAGATATAATATAGCACCCTCTCCTGTCACTGTCTCAGATATAATATAATATAGTACCCTCTCCTGTCACTGTCTCAGATATAATATAATATAGCACCCTCTCCTGTCACTGTCTCAGATATAATATAGCACCCTCTCCTGTCACTGTCTCAGATATAATATAATATAGCACCCTCTCCTGTCACTGTCTCAGATATAATATAGCACCCTCTCCTGTCACTGTCTCAGATATAATATAGCACCCTCTCCTGTGACTGTCTCAGATATAATATAATATAGCACCCTCTCCTGTCACTGTCTCAGATATAATATAATATAGCACCCTCTCCTGTCACTGTCTCAGATATAATATAGCACCCTCTCCTGTCACTGTCTCAGATATAATATAGCACCCTCTCCTGTCACTGTCTCAGATATAATATAGCACCCTCTCCTGTCACTGTCTCAGATATAATATAATATAGCACCCTCTCCTGTCACTGTCTCAGATATAATATAATATAGCACCCTCTCCTGTCACTGTCTCAGATATAATATAGCACCCTCTCCTGTCACCGTCTCAGATATAATATAATATAGCACCCTCTTCTGTCACTCTCTCAGATATAATATAATATAGCACCCTCTCCTGTCACTGTCTCAGATATAATATAATATAGCACCCTCTCCTGTCACTGTCTCAGATATAATATAGCACCCTCTTCTGTCACTGTCTCAGATATAATATAATATAGCACCCTCTTCTGTCACTGTCTCAGATATAATATAATATAGCACCCTCTCCTGTCACCGTCTCAGATATAATATAGCACCCTCTTCTGTCACTGTCTCAGATATAATATAGCACCCTCTCCTGTCACTGTCTCAGATATAATATAATATAGCACCCTCTCCTGTCACTGTCTCAGATATAATATAATATAGCACCCTCTTCTGTCACTGTCTCAGATATAATATAATATAGCACCCTCTCCTGTCACTGTCTCAGATATAATATAGCACCCTCTCCTGTCACTGTCTCAGATATAATATAATATAGCACCCTCTCCTGTCACTGTCTCAGATATAATATAATATAGCACCCTCTCCTGTCACTGTCTCAGATATAATATAATATAGCACCCTCTTCTGTCACTGTCTCAGATATAATATAATATAGCACCCTCTCCTGTCACTGTCTCAGATATAATATAATATAGCACCCTCTCCTGTCACTGTCTCAGATATAATATAATATAGCACCCTCTTCTGTCACTGTCTCAGATATAATATAATATAGCACCCTCTCCTGTCACTGTCTCAGATATAATATAATATAGCACCCTCTCCTGTCACTGTCTCAGATATAATATAGCACCCTCTCCTGTCACTGTCTCAGATATAATATAATATAGCACCCTCTCCTGTCACTGTCTCAGATATAATATAATATAGCACCCTCTCCTGTCACTGTCTCAGATATAATATAATATAGCACCCTCTTCTGTCACTGTCTCAGATATAATATAATATAGCACCCTCTCCTGTCACTGTCTCAGATATAATATAATATAGCACCCTCTCCTGTCACTGTCTCAGATATAATATAATATAGCACCCTCTTCTGTCACTGTCTCAGATATAATATAATATAGCACCCTCTCCTGTCACTGTCTCAGATATAATATAATATAGCACCCTCTCCTGTCACTGTCTCAGATATAATATAGCACCCTCTCCTGTCACTGTCTCAGATATAATATAATATAGCACCCTCTCCTGTCACTGTCTCAGATATAATATAATATAGCACCCTCTCCTGTCACTGTCTCAGATATAATATAATATAGCACCCTCTTCTGTCACTGTCTCAGATATAATATAGCACCCTCTCCTCTTTTCTCTGCTTACCTTTATCCTCTCCTCCTCCTCTCTGGTCCCCAGGTCCACAGGCTGGTTGTGGTGGATGAGAATGCCCGGATCGTGGGCATCGTGTCCCTGTCGGACATCCTGCAGGCCCTGGTGCTCACCCCTGCAGGTATAAACACCCAGCGTTCCTCCTAATAGAAATAAAATATAAACTCCACCCTGTACTGTCCTGTCTCCAACCCCAACAATAGACGACAAAAGGAAGGCCACTGTAAACCGGTCTGACATGGCACGGTGTGGCTTGGGCTGGTCTTGAGTCGGCCCTGGGTCATACACATTTTATTTATTTTTATTTTATTTATTTATTTCACCTTTATTTAACCAGGTAGGCAAGTTGAGAACAAGTTCTCATTTACAATTGCGACCTGGCCAAGATAAAGCAAAGCAGTTCGACAACATACAAAAACACAGAGTTACACATGGAAGTAAAACAACATACAATCAATGATGCAGTAGAAAAAAATAAGACTATATGCAATGTGAGCAAATGATGTGAGATAAGGGAGGTAAAGGCAAAAAAGGCCATGGTGTATACATGCTGTATGTTGAATGCTTTCAGATACTTGAGCTGCACTTGATTTGGTTTACTTGGTACAATGGAACCTTTGGAATAGTCTCAACACTCCCAAGCCATGTCAAGTGCACCTCAAATGTGTAAGTATTTGACTCATGTGTTTAACCCAGGTCTAGTCTGGGTTGACTGAGGCGGTAGGCTGTGACTGTGGTTTCTCTCTGGGAACATGCTGGGGGAAGGTACTGATGAGGGGGACCATGCTATATGGAATACACAGGGTTTGCTTGCTCACACATAATCAAGCTTGTGGTTAAGGGTGTGTCTGTTTTTGTGCTGTGTACAAATGTGTTCTAGCATGAGTGAGAATGTTCCTTCAGTGTGTGTGTGTTCTCGCGCCCATGTCATGAAGGCTGAGTGATGAGCGAGTAGCAGGCCCTACCATTTATCTCTCCATGCCCCACCCTTTCCTCTCTTTCTGTTCTGTCTCCTCCCTGATGGATTGCTTTTCTACTACTTCCCCTCCATCTCTCTTTCCATCCTCTCCTCCTTCCTGATGGATCGCTTTTCTACTACTTCCCCTCCATCTCTCTTTCCATCCTCTCCTCCTTCCTGATGGATCGATTTTCTACTACTTCCCCTCATCCCTCTTTCTCTCATTTCCTCCAACCCTCTTGTCCTGCTCTCCTCCATCCCTCTTTCCCTCCAGCCCCACTGTCTGACCCCAGCCTCTATCCATCAGAGCTTTTCGTTATCTCTGAGCAAACTTTGTCAGAAAAGCCACAACACCTGGACTCGTTCAATAAGAAATGCTCATTTTCTATTGCAAAACATGAAACAAATGTTCTGTTGCGTCCCCTAATACACCCAACCCGTTTTCAGCCTGTCAGAGACGAGGGCGTTGTGCAGGTGTTGGTTTGACTGCTGCCGCTCTATATCTAGATGTAGAACACTGCATATGAATGATCTGCTTGTAGACGTGTGGTTAATATTAACACGCACCATGTGTTGGCTTTAATGTTGGGAACTATAAGCTGGGTGGTTCCAGCCCAGAATGCTGATTGGCTGCCTGCCGTGGTATATGTAAGGGATAATCAACGAGGGGCTATGCGTTCTATGGAGAAAAAATCATGAATGACATGGGTGTGTTCGCGGAGTGGAACTGACCCACCACAGATTTGAATTATATTCGAGAGAACGTATAGAGCGCCAAGTTGTTTATCCCTTTTATACCATGGCTAAAATTGAACACATTTGCCACTAGAAAGGTGTTAATTTGCCAATGGACGTTTTCAACATCCACTGAAGTAGTAGCTTGGAAGTTTACTAGATGGCTATAGGTAACAAGCAAACAGATGTGCTAGTTTAGCTAACCAAACCATCTGTCCTAGCTTGCCATTATGAAAATCCAATTCAACAATGCCAATCATGTTTTCAATTTGACTTGCTTTCAAAAGAAGCTCAAGCATAGAACATGTAAGAATGAACTATGGCTATTGAATTCTACCGTGCAAATACACTGTGCGTTATAGGGAGATGATTCACACTCTAGAATGCCCTTCAAGGCGAACAGAAACAAGTATTCAACAATGCCATGGTATAACAGACCATAAACCACGCGTATGACAAAACATGAATTTTTACTGCTCTAATTACGTTAGTTTATAATAGAAATAAGGCACCGTTGGGGTTTGGTATATGGCCATAATACCACGTCTAAGGGCTGTATCCAGGCACTCCACATTGCGCCGTGCATAAGAACAGCCCTTAAATGTGGTATATTGGCCATATAACTCGGGCCTATTTGCTTAAGTATAACGTGTGTGTACATGGTATTCAACAGCAAGGCAAAACCTCACATCTCTGAGCTAAGACGATAGCATGAGACATTTTAAAGAGGTACACACAGAGATGCCACCAACAATCCAACTGTAGGTCTTTCCTGAGCTGCAGCAAAATTATAATCACTAAGATTTTGATTTGGGTAGACATGATGAGAGCTCCCCACCAATTACGGCAAATAGATTTAGCCTCCTGCTTAATTGAGATGTATCTTATCTAATTGCATTACTCAGGGAACACCCATGTTTTAATTTAGCATGGGAATGCGGCTAATTACACTTAATGACAGCAACAAAAATAGATTTCCACTGCTAACTGGTCATGCACACATCTCTGAATGCATCTGCATGAGCATTGACAAGAGCCTCTGAGACACTTCCATGCTAACCCAATCCTCCTCTCTCTCTCTCTATAGGTATTTGCAGGAAGAACAGCCAACCAGAAGTAGAGGCAGGGGCACCACAAGCAACGTTAGTAGAGGCAGAACCAGAGGTAGAGGTAGCAGCAGATACAGAACTACAGGAAGAGGCAGAGGCACCACCAGAGATGTTAGTAGAGGCAGAACCAGGGGTAGCGGTAGCAGCAGATACAGAACCACAGGAAGAGGCCGAAGCAGAGGCACCACCAGATACATTAGTAGAGGCAGAACCAGAGACTGAGGAACCACCAGAAACATTGGTAGAGACAGAGGTACTTGTGGCTGAACCAGCGACTGAGGTAGAAGCTCTAGTGGATGCTGAGGTAGAGGTGGTGGTGGTGGAAGCTGAAGCAGAGGTGGAAGGTAAGACTGAGGCTGAGGTGGTGGTGGAAGCAGAAATCAAGACCGAGGTAGTGGAGGTTAAGGGTGAAACTGAGGCAGAGATGGAGGTGGAGGTTAAGGCTGAAACCAAGACAGAGGAAGTAGAGGTTAAGGCTGAAACTGAGGCTGTGATGGTAGAGGTGGTGGGGGTTAAGACTGAAACCGAGGTAGAGGCTGAGTTGGAGGTTATGGCTGAAACCGAGGCTGAGGCTGAGGTGGGGAATGCTGAGGCCGTGGCAGAGTCTGAGGCAGTAGTGAAGGTAGAGACTGAAGCTGGACCCAAGGATGCTGAGGAAGGAGAGGCAGAGTGACATCCATGGCAGTCGCTACAAGCCGTACGTGACTGACCTGCCATGACGCTGCTGTGAGAGGAAGTTGACTCAGGAAGAGGAGCGAGCTGAGAAAGAGGGTGGCTCTAATTGGTGGGATGGGTGGTTTAGTAGAAGTGTGACACTCCGGCTTACCAGGGTCCTAATGGGTAATTTTCTGTGATGGGGAAGTGGTCACATGGGTGACTTACTCGGGCTGACCAACCAGGGATCACTTTACTATAACTGGGTTTTGCCTCCCTTTTCTCCAGATTGTGCACTATCACACCCCTGTCCTTTTACCTCTGGATCTTCCAGCATCACCTGTCTATGGGCCCCATCCAGAAACAACCCGTACTCCCTACCCTCTAGGCACTTGTGTAGACTTGAAAGGAGTGGATGGGTGTGAGCAATGAGGCTAGGTGGAATATTAGCCAATCAGAGAGAAAGGTGGAGCTACCACCATGTTGTCCTGTCTACACCAAGTGTCTACCTAGAGCAGTGGTTCCCAACCTTTTCTGAACCGGGGCATACCTTGATGTGAGACAAATTCTGCGGCACACCTAAAATGTCGCTATTAATTGATTTTAGTGGAAATGACCCCCATTTCACCCGAACTGCATTTTTCTGTGACAAATGTTTTTCTTATAGATAAATAGGGTTCATTTGTGTGTACCCAAGAGTGCCTCGTGACTTCATGCTAGAAATTGTAAAAAATGTAGCTCTGGTGAAATAGGTCATTAGTTTTGAGCCGTTTTGGTTAGAGATAATTGTTTTTTCTGCATTGTAAAGATGCAACCACCGACAAAGCCATGCTCCCATATTTTTCTATGGCAGAGGCTGTGGAACAGCTAAGCCTAATCAGACTCACCTGTGCTAGTGGTTCTCAGTCACAGGCAAAGTAAAAACAAATGTAACAGCCTGAGTGCACCGGACTTGAAATGTTTGTGTTTACTTTTTCATTTTTTTTTAATAAGATTAGGGAAAAGTTTCAAGTTCCTCAAGGCACACCGGTTGAAAACCACTGACATAGAAGTTAGGGGCTAAGGATTGTTTCTGGACAGGGTCATGGTCTCAGCCCCTAAACTCTATGGTTAAGGATTGTTTCTGGACAGGGTCACGGTCTCAGCCCCTAACCTCTATGGTTAAGCATTGTTTCTGGACAGGGTCATGGTCTCAGCCCCTAACCTCTATGGTTAAGCATTGTTTCTGGACAGGGTCATGGTCTCAGCCCCTAACCTCTGTGGTTAAGGATTGTTTCTGGACAGGGTCATGGTCTCAGCCCCTAACCTCTATGGTTAAGGATTGTTTCTGGACAGGGTCATGGTCTCAGCCCCTAACCTCTGTGGTTAAGGATTGTTTCTGGACAGGGTCATGGTCTCAGCCCCTAACCTCTATGGCTAAGGATTGTTTCTGGACCGGGTCATGGTCTCAACCATGAGCACACAAATGGTTTGAATATCAGTCTTTTAATCTTATTTTTTGTTCCAGTGTACTTCTACATCTTTATCATGATTCTGTCTGCTCTCCTTCAGGGAGTGTTGTTTTTCGCTTTATTTGCACAAGGTTTTGTGAACGTAACAGAGGCTCTCTGAAAACTATACCAATCCCCCCCTGCTACTTATGATGTCCCTTTGACAACGGGCTGTGCTCGCTGTCCTGTCTTTAACGTCATTGGTGCCTTTCGTCCCCACAAGTAGTCACACGTCATTGGCTGAGAGAGAGCTGGAGAATGTTCAAAAACGTGTGAGCGTTTCCAAAACCAAAAACATGATATATCACAGCTTTTGTTTATTTTTCTGATGTTGAGATAATTTTCTAGAATCAAAGTTTGTCTGTTATATTCCTGAGATGTTCATTTTGAAATTATGCTGTAAAGATAGATTCAAAGTTTTATTTATTAAATAGTATTTTCTCTGTGCTTAACTCTTTTAGAGGGTGGAAGAGAACGAAAGTGAGGTGATGGTATGCTGACTTTGACTTTGTTGTTCAATGCTTTTCAAGGCGCAGCAGCTGCCAATGTCCAACATTCTCTTTACTTCTCCAGTTACTTGGAGGCATGCAAGATATCTTGTACTCTGTATGGATCATTCTTTTTTTTCTGTGTATACAATGCCGTAAAATAATGTTCTTTGTAATTTACAGATTTTTCTTTTTTCTTGTGGATTAGGTTGTGATGTATTGTTGATGGTCTCAATAAGGGGATTATCCATTGAAAATGGATAGAACTGGTTGAGTACGACAGTATAATGGTAATACATATTGTACTTTTCAGTTGTATTTTTTACTTTGCTGTTTGAAAAAGTAATAAAACGTACTGTTGAATCTTTTTATCTGGTGTGTATGATTGTGGTATTGAATTTTCTAACATAATGGCACCACATAGTGGCACAATGGTGCAAATGTCGCCTTGAACGAGGCTACACCAAATACCCACCGAGTTCATCATGGAAATGTATGCGTTTTCAAATTTGCCTGATCATCAAACATTTTTAGTCTGCCTGACTGCAACAAATAGAAAATCTCGGCCAAACTTTGACATGCTCAAATAATGAGAGAGGGAGACGACTAGGCCTAACCTACAGTGCATTTGGAAAATATTCAGACCCCTTGACTTTTTCCACATTTTGTTACTGCCTTTCTAAAATGTATTAAGTCGTTTTTTCCCCCTCATCATTCCATACACAATACCCCATAATAACAAAGCAAAAAAAGGTGTATGTTTTTGCAAATGTATAAAAAATACAAAATGTAAATATCACATTTACAAAAGTATGCAGACCCTTTACTCAGTATTTTGTTGAAGCGTCTACAGCATCGTGTCTTCTTGGGTATGACGCTACAAGCTTGGCACACCTGTATTTCTCCCATTCTTCTCTGCAGATCCTCTCAATCTCTGTCAGGTTGGATGGGGAGCGTCACTGCACAGCTATTTTCAGGTCTCTCCAAAGATGTTCGATCGGGTTCAAGTCTGGGCTCTGGTTGGGCCACTCAATGACATTCAGAGACTTGTCCCGAAGCCACTCCTGCATTGTCTTGGCTGTGTGCTTAGGGTTGTGTTCTTGTTGGAAGGTGAAACTTCATCCCAGTCTGAGGTCCTGAGCGCTCTGGAGCATGTTTTCATCAAGGATCTCTCTGTACTTTGCTCCTTTCATCTTTCCCTCGATCCTGACTAGTCTCGCAGTCTCTGCCGCTAAAAACATCCCCACAGCATGAGGCTGCCACCACTGTGCTTCACCGTAGGGATGGTGCCAGGTTTCCTCCAAACGTGACGCTTGGCATTCAGGCCAAGGAGTTCAATCTTGGTTTCATCAGACTAGAGAGTCTTGTTTCTCATGGTCTGAGTCCCTTAGGTGGCTTTTGGCAAACTCCAAATGGGCTGTCTTGTGCATTTTTGCGGCTTCCGTCTGGCCACTCTACCATAAAGACCTGATTGGTGGAGTACTGCAGACATGGTTGTCTTTCTGGAAGGTTCTCCCATCTCCACAGAGGAACTCTGGAGCTCTGTCAGAGTGACAATCGGGTTCTTTGTCACTTCTCTGATCAAGGCCCTTCTCCCCCGATTGCTCAGTTTGGCTGAGCGGCCAGCTCTAGGAAGAGACTTGGTAGTTCCAAACTTATTTCATTTAAGAATGATGGAGGCCACTTTGTTCTTGGGGACCTTCAATGCTGCAGAAATGTTTTGGTACCCTTCCCCAGATCTGTGCATCGACACAATCCTGTCTCGGAGCTCTACGGACAATTCCTTCGACTTCATGGCTTGTATTTTGCTCTGACATGCACTGTCAACAGTGGGACCTTATAGACAGGTGTGTGCCTTTCCAAATCATGTCCAATCAATTGAATTTACCACAGGTGGACTCCAAGTTGTAGTAACATCTCAAAGATGATCAATAGAAACAGGATGCACCTGAGCTCAATTTCAAGTATCTTAGCAAAGGGTCTGAATACTTACGTAAATATATATTTTTTTTTAGCAAACATTTCTAAAAACCTGTTTTCACTTTGTCATTATGGGGTATGGTGTAGATGAGAATTTAATTTTTTTAATCCATTTTAAAAAACAGCTGTAATGTCACAATGTGGAAACTTTAAGGGGTCTGAATACTTTCTGAATGCACTGTAGATGTGAGTGCTGTGGGGTGATAAACATTTAGGCAGGTTACCTTGGCGTTCTTTTGCACAGGGACTATGGTGGTCTACTTGAATCAAGTTGGTATTACAGACCGGGTCAGGGATGGGTTGAAAATGGCAGTGAAAACACTTGCCAGCTGGTCAGCGCATACTCTGAGTACACGTCTTACATCGGCTACGGAGAGCGAGGTCACACAGTAGTCTGGAACAGCTGGTGCTCTCTCATGGTTCAGTGTTGCTTGCCTTGAAACGGGAATAGAAAGCATTTAGCTCATTTGGTAGGCTCGTGTCTCTGGGAAGCTCATGGCTGGGTTTCCCTTTGTAATCTGTGATAGTTTGCAAGCACTGCCACATTCATTGAGCGTCAGAGCTGGCGTAGTAGAATTCGAACTTAGTCCTCTATTGATGCTTTGCCTGTTTGATGACTTGTCTGAGATCGTGTAAGCGTCCGGATTAGTGTTCCGCTTCTTGAAAGCAGCAGCTCTAGTCTTTAGCTCAGTGCAGATGTCTGTAATCCATAGCTTCTGTTTGGGGTATGTACCTATGCTCACTGTGGGGGTGTCGTCCTCGATGCACTTATTAATGAAGCCAGAGACTGATGTGGTAAACTACTGTGTTATCTAATGAATCCCGGAACATATTCCAGTCTGAGCTAACATAATAGTCCTGTAGCTTACCGTCTGCTTCATACTTCTGAATTGAGCACGTCACTGGTACTTCCTCTTTGTGCTTTTTCTTGTAAGAAGGAAGCAGGAGGATAGAGTTATGGTCTGATTTGCCAAATGGACGGCAAGGGAGGGCCTTGTATGCGTTTCTGTGTATGGAGCAAAAGTGATCTACAGTTTTGTCGCCTCTAGTTGCACAGGTGACATGCTGGTAAATCCAGCGAGATGTATATAAAACATTTATTGTTGATAGGATAGTCTCTCCAGTTTGTTCTCCAGTGATTGCATGTTCGCCAATAGAACCGCGGGCAATGGCGGATTATTTGCTCGCTGATGTAGTCTCGTCAGGATGCCGGCTCACCTGCCTCTTTCGCCGCCGCTTCTTCTTTCAAAACCTAGGGATTAGATCCTGGTCCAAAGTAAGCAAAATGTCCAGAGCTGCCGACTCATTGAAGTCAATATTTTCTGTCATAGGAAATGATGGCGGGGACATTATGTACCAAAGTTAAGATCAGTGTTAAAGAAAGAAAAAAACACAAAATAGGAGATTTGGAGAATTGGTTAGAGAGCTGCTATCCACTGATGTGCCGTTTTGCACAAAGTGCCATTTTGCATAAGGCTGGCATAGCAGTCTTTCAGCTAAGAATGATTAAGCTGTCAAGTGCCGCTTGTTGCTTTGGAGCCACTCCGAGACAGTAAAGGCAGAAAATATGGGTATCACATTCCACACGGTCTGAGCTTGTGCCAACCATGGCAAAAGGTCATTGGGAGGGCTGTGTGACGCTGGAGCCAGGCTGTTGGATAAGAGTCAATAGGGTGAAGCGTTACACTATTCAGCCAGTAGAGGG